>NC_090725.1:106021264-106151264 GCF_036898095.1 Palaemon carinicauda | reverse complement strand
TTGTTCGTGTAATAAGAGGATCTCCTGAAAATTGATTTTTGTAGGTAGTTACAGGAGTATACACATACGAATGATATATATATATATATATATATATATATATATATATATATATATATATATATATGTATATATATATATATATATATATATATATATATATATATATATATATATATATGTATGTATGTATGTATGTATTTTTAAGGATTTGTAATTACTTTCGATTTCCGCTGTAATTATCGATTTAATTATTTGCTATCATAAAAGCTGAATTTACATCATTTCACCAAAATCACTGTCATGTTTCCTTTTTTAATAATCACGGGCATTCTTGGCGCGCGCATCTGAAAGACATTCATGACAACCACACATAGATGAATCATTCTACAAACACGAAGGAAGTCCCTTATATAAATACGACATTGGCGTACCTATTTTCTTTTTATATTGCTTATACAATTTGTACACACACACACACACACGCACACACACACACATTGAATGTAACTCCGTACCTATGTGATTCACTTCCTTTGTTCCTACATATGCGCAGTTGGATACGATAACGAAAGAACAAAGCCATTTGACTTTCAATACGTAAGACAGCTACCCAAATTCAATACGTAGATTTTATTCGCATAATATATATATATATATATATATATATATATATATATATATATATATATATATATATATATATATATATATATATATATATATATATATATGTGTGTGTGTGTGTGTGTGTGTGTGTGTGTGTGTGTGTGTGTGTGTTGTTTTACACTGGTGTATATTCTACAACACTAAAGATTCATCGAGATTGTTCCCAAGTGAACTTGCATCAGCTTACATCTATCAACTACTTTATAATAGGCCTACTTCCACATCAGTAGAGCGCAGACATCAGTCACTACATCTTATTCTCGACCTTGACCTTGACCTTAACCTGTATTAATTGGTGTAGATTTCCATACACTCATATATGAACCAAGTTTGAAATCTCTGTCATAACGATGTCTAAACTCATGGCTGATTACGTGAATTGGACATTTTGCTTGACCGTGACCTTGACCTTTGACCTTGACCTTCCAAAATTTAATCATTTCCAGCTTTTTACATAACAGGTAATCCCTGCAAGTTTCATTACTCTACGATTAAAATTGTGTCCAGGAAGCTGTTCTCACACACACACACACACACACACACACACACACACACACACACACACACACACACACACAAAAACAGGACGTAAAACATAAACTCCTTCCAACTTAGTCGGCGGAGGCAAAAACGTCAAAGATGAAGACAAAGTCCTTAAAAGAAAAATGTCATGAAACGAAGGTGATACTTACAGGTTAAGGGCTGTCCTAGTCGACTGTTGGTCATATCACATAGGCCATAGGGGAACCGTGTGCCATACAAAATTCGCTTGATGTATGCACATACTCCTTGGCCTTTACATTCTTAGATACCGTAATAATTAGCGTATCGTATATCGCATGTAAAGTCTTTAGTTTCTTCTTGAAAACAGTTATTAAATCTTCACTCATTCGGATGTCGATGGGAGCGTATCTTTAGAAATTCTAAATAGTCTAAAATCTACAGTAGATATACTGTATGTCTTGGCTCCAATCTTATAAACAATATCTGGATTATTCCTCGATATGTAGTAATTCTCTCAGATATTTTGGACTCCCGTTTCTGATAAATTGATGAGTTATAACATATCTTAAACATAAAAAAAAAAAAAAGTTGACAGTGTCAGAAAAAAAAAGACTTCTGTAGCCAAATTAATATTCTTGAATTTAAAAGGTTATATATTTTCTTAAAGAATAACCTTTCATATTGATGCTAAGGCGTAAAAGACATGGCATGAAATCGTATTGCGTACTGTACAAAGTATTCAGGAAAACATCGACTTTAAATATGTAAACAAACAACATTAGTGACAAAATACGTGAGTATGTGTTCAGAGAACTTTTAAACTTCAATGTGTGTCTATTTTCAGATAACTTTTACACATAATGATGTAATAGTTTTATTCCTACCAAAAACTTTATCTATATTGTCTCAAATATCTATTTCAATGTTGTCACTATTCTTAAATTATTTAAATTGTTCATTATTTCTTCTGTAGTTTATTTATTTCTTTGCTTCATTTCCTCACTGGGCTATTTTTCCCAGTTGGAGCCCTTGGGCTTGTAGCATATAGCTTTTCAAGCAATTAGTTAATAATAATAATAATAATAATAATAATAATAAAGGTAGATGTCCTCTTACGTAAGATTAAAATAAAACCAAAGGTATGAAAAAAAGTACCCCATGAACTAAAAATGTAAAAATATAAACAAAATAATGGTCAAGTGCCAAGCGTATGGTGCGTTTTGCTTTGCTCACGTGTAGGTTTAAGGATTTAAAATTTAAGGATTTTTATTAACTCTAGCGACCCCTCTCAGGGTATGAGAGTGCATTACAAAATATACAAAATTATAATTTTACTTAAAAGAAGCAAAAATACTTCTATTCACATATGTATACAATACTGTGTGTTTGCCAGCTTTCTTCTCGCAATAGTTCAAAGACCGCAAAGAAAAGACCGAAAATCTACTCCGCAAAAATACCTGTGCGCATTGGGTCTCATATAACTGCCATCTATTGACAACGCGCCAAATTAAAATTCACCGAAAATTCCCGAGGACGTATTATTATTATTATTATTATTATTATTATTATTATTATTATTATTATTATTATTATTATTATTATTATTATTATTATTATTATTTTCCTAGTTGGAAAACCTGGATGCTATGAGCCCAAAGGCTCCACCAGGGAAAATAGCTCAGCGAGGAAAGGAAATAAATTAACTACAGGAGAAGTAACAAACAATTAAAAAAAGAGAGGACATTTTAAGAACTAACAACCATAGAATAATTTAAGCTACAATCATAGTTAGAAAAGCAGGATGCTACAAGCCCAAGGAAAATAGCCCAGTGAGGAAAGGAAATAAATTAACTACAAGAGAAGTAACAAGAAGAAAATGAAATAGAATATTTAGGAATAGTAACAGCATTGGAATAAATCGTTCATATATAAAGTGTGAAATAGTGTGCCCGAGTGTACCCTCAAGCAATAGAACTCTGCCAACTATCAATGAAGTATGATTTTAAAACCATATTCTTTAGTAGTGAATCACGTAATCGTTACTGTTTTTAAAATATTTAATTTTGATTGATCATTACTTCTCATGTAGTTTATTTATTTCCTTTCCACACTAGGCTATTTTTTCTGTTGAAGCCCTTTGCCTTATAGCATCCTACTTTTAGCTAATAATAATAATAATAATAATAATAATAATAATAATAATAATAATAATAATAATAATAATAATAATAATAATCATTATTATTATTATTATTATTATTATTATTATTATTATTATTATTATTATTATTATTATTCACAACTTCTTATATAGTTTATTTATTTCCTTGTTTCCTTTCCTCACTGGGCTATTTTTCCCTGGTTGCTTTTACAACTAGGGTTGTAGCTAATAATAATAATAATAATAATAATAATAATAATAATAATAATAATAATAATAATAATAATAATAATAATAATTTGAAGAAAATACCAAGGGTTGTCTTGGAATCTTCAGTATTAAAATGCACAATTATATAAGTTGTATATTTAAAAAATACAGGAGCTTTCGAACATTTTACAAAGTGCCTCTTCAGCTGAAGCAAATATACAAATTATATAACTATGTATGTTCAATACCCCAATGGGGAAAGGAAATAAGAAAATAAATATAAGAAGCAGTGAACAATTATTATTATTATTATTATTATTATTATTATTATTATTATTATTATTATTATTATTATTATTATTTAATAAGCTTCAACCCTATATTTGGAAAAGCATATGCTATAAGGCCAAGGGCTTCAACAGAAAAAAGTAGCTCAGTGAAGAAAGGAAATAATAATAATAATAATAGTAATAATGATAATAATAATAATACGCACTTCAGCGCTCTTTTTTTTTCTTTGAGTACAAATGTAAACAAAAGACCGAGCTGATCGTCAGGCGCTATCTGCTGCCAAACAGCGTTGCCAGATATGGGGATTTATTCCTATATTTAGGGATTTGGATTCCTGATGGGGATATTCTGTACTAATTTCTATGAAAGGGAAACGAAGATGAGTAAATCTTTATATTATTGCAATTAGTTTGTTTGAACTTTTATTATTATTATTATTATTATTATTATTATTATTATTATTATTATTATTATTATTATTATTATTATTATTATTATTATTATTACTTGCTAAGCCACAAACCTAGTTGGCAAAGCAGGATGCTATACGCCCAGGGTTTCCAACAAGGAAAATAGCCCGGTGAAGTAGGGAAACAAAGAAAAATAAAACATTTAATGAATAGTAACAACATTAAATTAAATATTTCCTGTATAAACTATAAAAAAATTAAAAAAAAATTATATTGAGTAATTTCGATATTAACAAAAGCTACATGAACAGAAGAAAATATATTTTTGTAAATGGGGATTTTAGGGTTGTTTTTGGGATTTTTTATACTAATCCACCTGGCAACACTGCTGCCAAACACGCTCATCTTACTGATGCAACTTTCAACTACTTTCCGGTCTTCCTTTTAGTGTCTTTGGTAGTAGTTGAATTTCTCGAAGGATTTCAGTCAGCTTCTGCAATTGAATAGTGTAACACACTATACGTCTCAGAAGGAGAAGATATTAGAAAGAAAGTTTTAAGAGATGAGGATATCGGTGACCACGGAGAATTCTACCTATCCTATAGAGGTAGCCGATGATTTGGAGCTCGAGAACTTCAAAGCTTTGTGCGAAATGGAAGTGAGTTGCTAAAGTTAAGGATAACTTATCCTCTCTCTCTCTCTCTCTCTCTCTCTCTCTCTCTCCCCCCCCTCTCTCTCTCTCTCTCTCTCGTCCATGTATGACTACTCGGTCTCTCTCTGTATCCTTACCTTATATGACTACTCGGTCTCTCTCTGTATCCTTACCTTGTATGACTACTCCCTCTCTCTTAACCTTCTTAACCTTCTATTTCTAGCCTAACCTTAACATAAGATGTAATAGAATAATATATAGGGGAATTATTTACCGAATTATTTATCATTATTGCATGAGTCATAAGTTTACGCTAATAGATGAGTCATTAAGTTGACGCCATATATATGAGTCGTATGATATAATTAAATTTACCCAACTGTTTATCTTTGGTCTCAGGCTTTATATCAATACTATTGTTTTTGTTATTTGAAAAGCAGGTTACTATAAGCCCTATGGCTCCAACAGGGAAAATAGCAGAGTGAGGAAAGGAAATAGGAAAATCTACTAGAGAAGTTCAAGAACAATAATTTTTAATTGAATTTTTCTTATGTTAACTTTAAAAACTTGAAAATAACAAGGCGACCTAAACTTTGGGAGCCTTTGTATATCAGCGGCCAGTTTCTCACGCATTAATTAAAAGTGGATATCAGCTAACCCTAAACTTTCCCCCCTAACCTAACCTATGAGCCGTGTCCTTAACTACTTACCTAATGGCTGCGACCCTCCTTACACTGCCGTATTCAAAGTTAGACACAATAATATATACAGGTGACTGCTATTGTACATCCCCTCAAAATAATGAGAGGAAGAGAAACAAGATAGAATAGGGTGCCCGAGTGTTGGGGCAAAACAGTCTTAGGAGCCTTTGTATATCAGTGGCCAGTTCCTCACACGTTGATTAAAAATAGACATCAACTAACCTAACCTTTCCCCCTTAACCTTACATACAAGCCGTGTCCTTACCTACTTACTCTACACGGGGCTAACGCCCCACTGCGACCCCCTTACATTACCGTATTCTAAGTTAGACATAATACATACAGGTGGCCGCTATCATACATACACCCCAAGTCTTATTTCGTGTTTCCCACTCACTGTATAAAACATTTACTTTGGAAACCTTGATTTTTCTGTGGGGGAAACAAAGGTATGTTTGTTGATCGCCTTGTAGATCGCCAGACACGTCGGCTAAATTAAGAAATACGGCCTAACGTATAATACCCTTTGATAGTAGGTTGGCCAGGGCACCAGCCACCCGTTGAAATACTGCCACTTGAGAGTTATGGGGTCCTTTGACTGGCCAGACAGCACTTCATTGGATCCTTCTCTCTGGTTACGGTTCATCTTCCCTTTGCCGTCACATACTCCGTATAGTCTGGCCTATTCGTTACATATTCTCATCTGTCATCATACACCTGACAACACCTGAGATTATCAGACAATTCTTTATCACCCAAGGGGTTACTGCGCTGTAATTGCTCAGTGGCTACTTTCCTTTTGGTAAGGGTAGAAGAGACTCTTTAGCTATGGTAAGCAGCTCTTCTAGGAGGACACTCCAAAATCAAACCATTGTTCTCTAGTCTTGGGTAGTGCCATAGCCTCTGTACCATGGTCTTCCACTGTCTTGGGTTAGAGTTCTCTTACTTGAGGGTACACTCGGGCACACTATTCTATCTAATTTCTCTTCCTCTTGTTTTGTTAAAGGTTTTGTAGTTTGTAGGAAATATTTATTTTAATGTTACTCTTCTTAAAGTATTTTATCTTTCCCTGTTTCCTTTCTTCACTGGGCTGTTTTCCCTGTTGGAGCCCCTGGGCTTATAGCATCCTTGCTTTTCAACTGTAGCTTAGCAAGTAATAATAATAGTAATAATAATAACCTTACCAATTTTACTATACTGAAATACAAAATTAGTCTCGAAACTATAAGTACATTGGCGCATCCTCAACTCCTTCGAGGCTGAGGATCCGCTACTCAAGCTATTTACGTAAAACTAAAGAAGTTCAAACTTGCAGCCAATGTTTTTTTTGTTGAAGAGGCTGACAGAAGTCTTTTTATAGTTTTCATATAAAAGATCTGTTTTATTTTTTATTTTACTGTTCTTTACTTATTTTAATTGTTCATTACTTCTCGTATATTTTATTTATTTCCTTATTTCCTTTCCTCACTGGGCTCTTTTTCCCTGTCGGAGTCCTTGGGTTTATTGCATCATGCTTTTCCAACATGGGTTGTGGCTTAATAATAATAATAATTTGTCACCATCTGATATACTTGCTCACTTACTGTATAATAACCTACATTTCCATGTTTATTTGTTTTACTGCTGATTACAGAATTAATTCTTCTAAAGTTTGGTTTATTTTCCATTGTATTTCACTCTAAACAACCAAAATATTTTTTTCCATTGTATTTCACTCTAAACAACCAAAATATTTTTTTTCCATTCATTGTGAAGTGATTATAGAATAATTTTTCAGAAATTTATTTGAAATAATTTTCGATAGAATAATGGTAAAACTGTGTGATTTTGTGTGTAAAAACCTTTATAACCATTGAAGTGACTATATTATTCCGTAATAATTCCACGATAAATAATCGTTGAAAGGTGTCAAACTACTCGTCAGTAATAATGGACTTAATGTTGTACAGAAATGTAATGAAAATGTCCCTTTGTTTTCTATGACACAAGAAGTATTGTACAATGTATAGATTATTTGGTATACAATAAACAAAAAAAACTGATGACAAAAGAAACTTTTCTGGCCTGAGAGAGAGAGACGTAATACGGTTTGTTCGTTAGTCTGTCATTCCTCCATGCGTTTATTTATGAAAGATCTCTTTAATATTGTTACTGTTCTTAAAATATTTTAATTGCTAATTGATTTTCATAGTTTATTTATTTCCTTTTCTCACTCACTGGGCTATTTTTCCCTGTTGGATCCATTGGGCTGATAGCATTTTGCCTTTCTAAATAGGGTTGTAGCTTAGTTAGTAATAATAATAATAGTGTACGAGTGGAAAGGATGGTACAGGCTAGGAATATATTTCCTTGAAGAATGACCCTAGTACATTCTCTCTGAGAATATTTTTCGGTACGCAGTTCATGTATTCACTGCGCTCATTGGATTCGATGTGATTGAACACCTGCACTTCTTCTTCAGTGGCTTTTGGATCACAGAACTTTGGCGTTTGCTTCGTTCTAGTATTCCCAGTACAATACACATTACCAGTGGAAAAGAAATCTATGATTGTTTTTGTAGCTTGTACAGACAATGAGATTTTCGTTTCACAAGCTCTTTAGTTTCTTCGTGCTTTTCCCTTTGTATTTCGTCTTCACAGGAACCTTTTAGTTGTCCCCTCATGGATGTTCTCAGCCATCATCATTTCCCTTAGGATCAGCCACGAACGGGTACCACACTATAGTATCAATAACCGCGATCGGGAACCATACAGATGCTTGGGAATCATGCGATCAGGAACGTGCACTCATTGTTCAAGTGATTGTTACTTACCCAGGAAAATGTCACCGAAGCACAGTATGACCGATCTGGCAGTTTGTGAGACTGCCCAATTCCTTTGCATGATTTCCTAGGAGGAGCAGTGTCATCGAAGAAGACCGCTGAATAGGAGTTTGTTCCAACACGGAGTACTTACCTCGAACTACTTTCTTACGAGTATCTGGGATCTCCTCCCAACCAACCAGAATTTTGTGTAGTTTCCCCTATCTCCGTTTTCTATAGTGGGTCTCTCTGTAGCAGATGAATACGCATCCTGAGGCGAACCGGGTCTGCAAGCGTGCATGGCCAGGTCTCGGTCACCAGTAAGTTCTGGTTGCGTCGTGATTCACATCTCGCCGCGCTTTCTTCACCCAGTGCGACCCTTTGTGTCTCCCACGCGGTCCCCACGCGGTACCCATGTGTTCAATCCTAACCTTATCCACCCCTTTCCTCTGTATCCCTGTGTCGATTGGTGCCTTAGTGTTCATGATGGAGCATCCCCGTTGTTTCCCCGGGCCTATGGCTGGTAAATCTTGTGGTGCTTTTCTCTCCAAGCCGGAGGTCGACCCTCACACCTTGTGTTCATCGTGTAGGGGCAGTGTTTGTTCCCCTACAGCCACGTGTCCGGAGTGCGAGTCTTGGAACGAAATCCAATGGGTTCTCTACGGAACGAAGAAAAAGAAGGCAGCCAAGAGATCGCCTAAGAAGAGTAGCATCTCCTCGCCTTTAGCTTCGCCCGATACCTCGTCAGAGAGGGGTTCCCTACCGCCTTCCCCTACCCAGAGTAGGGGACGAGGTAAGTCCGTTGCGGGGAAGCGGCCCATTGCCCTTCCCCCAGAGTCTGATATTCCTGTTTTGGGGGGGGGGGATTTTGTGTCGGTTCAGGCATGTGAGGGGCCTGAGGAAGGGGCGGAAGTGTGTTTGGGAGGACGAGGTCCTTGTGCCTACTGGGCCCGTCTCTGCTGAAGATCCGATGTGGGGGAAGCCTGCTACGGCCCCTTCCCCCGCATCGTGGGTATGTATTTCAGGTGCTTCAGCGACCAGGGAGACGTCGAGAAAGAAGCAGGATTGTCAAATTCGGATTCCGTCGTCTGGAAGGGACCCAGGGCGCCCTTCAGGTCGCCCATGAGACTAGAGGAGGAGTTCGACACCTGGTTCGCTCCCAAGAAGGTGCCTCGGTCTCCCCCGGCGCCCTCGTCAACGCTCCCGCCCGTCTTTCTGTAGCCCTCTTCACCAGTGGAACGACACGAAGATCCCCCAGCAACGTTGGATGTATCAGTCGACTCAGCGGATTCGTATTCGTCCCCGTCATCATTCTCCTCCTCTTCGTCGGATTTGTTCTCCTCGGAAGATGAAGGCCCAAGAGACTCGAAGAGGAAACGGGAAAGGTCCTGCAGGAAGAGGTCCCGCTCATGCTCACGCCACTCCAGGAAACGAGCTAGGACCTCCAGGAAGAAGTACAAGAGGAGACGTTCGTCTAAGGATAAGTGGGTGCGGGTCACGATCCCCCGGAGTGAACTCCTCAAGGCTACCTCCGCACCGGGCGCCTCCGGTTTGCTCTCTAGAGCCACTTCTTCGCCCTCGCGACACGGCTCCTCCAGCAGACCCGACCATCGTCAGAAGTCGACCCACCAGGTCACTTTCAGCAAGCATAAGTCCGCGAAGGCACTGGCTCCATCCCCCCAGCGGAAAGAGCCGCTCCTTCGGCCCGACAGCATAGTCCCAGCCCCCGGGACTGCAACGGCATTCCCCAAGCAACAGAGCCAGCCAGCTGGTCCGGAGAAGCCCGCGGCTCCACGGAGCTCCGCGGGAGGGAGTAGACCTATGACGGCTACTCCCGTCCCAGCGGATCCACCCGCTCTGCGGGTCGCCGCACCAGTGGTTCGGCATGAGAAGAAGGTTCTACCTTCCCACGCGGCTCCTTCCGTTACCGACGAGGCTCCCCATGAGGATGACCAGGTAACGGAAGGCCTGGTAGAAGGAGGAGAGTGCTCGTCAGACGACGTCTCCTCCTACCGGAAAGTCTTGGTACTCATCAGACGTCACCATAGGCTGGATGAGCCTAAGCCCTCGTTAGAGCAGGCCTGGCTCTCCGGGCTGAGCAGACTGGTGGACAACCCGATTCAGCGGAAGCCTTCCTATCTCTACCTCTGGCGCGGGACGTGAAGCTGGGTATGGACCACATAGACAAGTTCATAGCCAGCCAAGGGAATGCCCCCAGGAGCCAGGATGCCTCCAAACTTCTAACGGGACTTGAGACGCAGAAGCGCTTTTACGTCCCGGAGGGTCGTCGAGGAGGTCCCTGTATGATCGAGCCAGCTATCGCCATATTGAATCAGGGAGCGGTAGAAGACAGGGCATCCTCCGCTCCGGTGTGCTTCTCACCAGCAGAAACTTCCATGATGGAGGATATGGCCCTAGACCTGGTTAACATTTCTTCTTGGTTGGACTGGTGGGCCTGCACCCTGGTGGGGTTCCAGTCCTCTCGTGACCTCTCCGTCCCAGAAAACCAGTCCTTATTACAAGAATTGATCAGTTCGGGGGAAAAGCCCTAAAGTTTCTCTCCTATCAATCCCTCTCTCAAGCAGCCAATTGGGTTCTGCGGAAATGGGACACAGTTCTGAGCAAGTTGGTACGGAGGTTACCCGAACGGGAGGCGAGGTCGCTGAGGAACTCGCCAGTGTGGGGCGAGTCCGTGTTCCCCCTGAAGGCAGTCGAGGAGGTGATGGAGACGGTCAGGAAACTTAAAGAAGCAGGAGAGCCCAGACCCCCGCCTGCAAGACGTCCAGCACACAGGAAACCCTCGTCAGACACCCCTCACCCGTCCCATTCTTCGCCAGTCCAACCGAGGAGAGAGTCTCCGTCGCTGTCTTGGCACCAAGCCCCGCAGCCCTCCCGTAGGGGAGGTTCAGCCCCACAGATAACCTTTAGGCCCTCCTATGCCAACTCCAGGAGAGGGCGCTCCAACCGCACCTCTAGGAGGAGATAGGCAGAGAGGCCCCCTACTCCTGCCGAAGCCTCAGATAGGGGGATGCCTCAAACACTCATGGCAAGCTTGGCGGGACTACGGAGCGGATCTGTGGACTGTAGCAGTACTAAAGGACGGGTACAGGTTGCCCTTCTTAGCGGAACCGCCCCCTCTAATCCCGAACCAACAGGCGGAGTGGTTGGCGCCCAAGGACCTCTTAAAAAGAACAGCTTTACCGGAGGAAGTGTCGGCCATGCTCGCCAAAGGGGCGCTGGAACCGGTCAGGAACCCCAGCCCGGGGTTCTACAGCAGACTCTTCCTGGTGGAGAAAGCGACAGGGGGTTGGAGGCCGGTCATAGATCTGTCAGCCCTCAACAAGTTTGTGTGCAAGACCAACTTCAAAATGGACACCCCGAATTCGGTGATGGCGGCCTTGAGATAAGGGGACTTCATGAAGTCCTTAGACCTCAAGGACGCCTACTTTCAGATCCCTGTCCACCCCTCCAGCAGGAAATTCCTAAGAGTGAAGTGGGGTACCCAAGCTCTGCAGTTCAGAACTCTCTGCTTCGGGCTGTCGACAGCTCCTCAAGTCTTCACGAGAGTCTTGACAACAGTCTCAGTCTGGGCACACGAACAGAGCATCCGCCTGATTCGTTACCTAGACGACTGGTTGTTACTTTCAGCCTCCGAAGGAGTACTGAGGGAGCAAGGCGCGAAGCTTCTACGGTTCTGCAGGGACTTGGGCATCACCATCAACCTGGAAAAGTCGCAGCTGACGCCCTCCACCAGGATGATATACCTGGGGATGGTTCTAGACACCCAATTGGTGAGGGCCTTCCCCTCCTCGGAGAGGCTCGATAATCTGCATCGAACTGCGACCCTTCCTAACATACCAGCCGAGGAGAGCCAAAGACTGGCAGATATTGATAGGCCACCTCGTGTCGTTGGAGAAGTTAGTCCCACGGGGGAGGCTCAAGCTGAGGGGAATCCAATGGAACTTAAAGGAGCTCTGGACCCCTGGGGAGTCCCCGCACAAAATAGTTCCGGTGTCCCCGGAGACAATCGAAGTCCTGAAGTGGTGGCACGACAGGACAAACGCTCTCAAGGGAATGCCCTTCGCGAGCGACTCCGGCGATGCTGTTATTCATGGACGCATCAAAGGAGGGGTGGGGTGCCCACCTGCTCGACGAGTCAGCGAAGGGGAAGTGGTCCCTTGCGGAAAAGACCCTTCACATAAAAGTGCTAGAGCTGATGGCCGTGCAAAGGGCGTGCCTAGAATTCGTCCATCTACTCCGGGAAAACACCGTGGCTCTGATGTGCGACAACGCCACGGTGGTGGCCTACGTGAAAATGCAAGGAGGACTGAAGTCGAAGGAGCTGTGCAGTCTCATGAGGCAGTTCCTGGAATGGGCCTCAAAGGATCAGGTCGAGGTCACAGCCAGGTTCATTCCAGGAAAGAAGAACGTTCTAGCCGACGGCCTCAGCAGGATGGGCCAAGTAGTGGGGTTGGAGTGGTCCTTACACCCAGAAGTGGCCCAGACTGCCATCCTGAAGTGGGGCTCGCTGGTGATGGACCTCTTCGCCACGAGACTCAACGCACAGCTCCCCGTGTTTTGTTCTCCTGTGCCAGATCCAGCAGCAGTGTTCGAGGACGCCTTTCAACATCCTTGGGACAACCTCGACGTGTATGCCTTCCCGCCCTTCGGGATGCTCAGACAAGTCCTCAACAGAGTAAGGAGGGCATGCAACCTGTGGATGACTTTGGTAGCGCCCTAGTGGCCGAAGAGAGAATGGTTCGCGGACCTAAAGGAACTGGCGTGCCTCCCACCATGGCCCCTTCCGGACAGGCAAGACCTCCTCCGGCAGCCACACTTCCAAAGGTTTCACGAAAACCCTCGGTCCCTCCGCCTACACGCGTGGAGGTTATCGAGCGGCTCCTGAAGAGGGAAGGCTACTCGTCGAAGACCGCAGCAAGGATGTCCGGGTACCTTAGACGGTCCTCTATCACGGTGTACCAAGCGAAGTGAGCCACCTTTACCAAATGGTGCACCTCACAGAACGTCAGGCCGTTGGAGACCTCCATTCATAAGATAGCCGACTTCCTAGTCTATCTGAGAGACGACGTGGGTATGTCGATTCCAGCCATCAAGGGTGTCCGAGCGGCTCTGGGCCAAGTCTTCCTCCTGAAAGGCATTGATCTAGGGGCTTGCAGGCAAATCTCGATGCTCATTAAGAGCTTCGAGCAATCGTGTTCCTCCCGTGCCTCTAGAGTGCCCCAGGGGGATGTGGCCAGAGTTCTGAAGGCCCTGTCGGAGCCTCCCTTCGAACCCCTCAAGGATATTCTGGACAAAGAGCTCACCCTCAAGACTGTCTTCCTCTTAGCCCTAGCTTCGGTGAAGAGAGTGAGCGAGCTCCATGGGTTATCGTACAAGGTCTCACACACTAAAGGTTGGCGAGAAGTAAGTTTCAGGTTCTTACCCAATTTTGTAGCCAAAACTCAGAACCCAGCTTACTGGGACCCTAGGTTCGAGGAATTTTCAGTGCCAGCGATTCCTCGTTCAGACAACCCGAGGGACTTGTTACTATGTTCAGTCAGAGCTGTACGAAAGTACCTGGAAAGAACGTCCAAGCTTCGGCCAGGGATCAAGAGTCTGTTTGTCTCCTCAGGTCTAGTGAAGAATGCAGTCTCCAAGAATACGATCTCGTTCTGGTTACGACAAGTAATTGTGAGGGCTTACGACAAGCCTGGAGTCTCTCTTCCGGGAAAACCAAGACCCCATGATATTAGGGGCCTGAGTACTTCGTTAGCCTTCCAGAAAAACATGGCGGTGGGCCAGATCCTAAAGGCAGGTACTTGGTCCAGGCCGTCCACCTTTACGGCGCACTACCTGAAGGACTGTTCTAGGAAATCTTTGGATGGCTTCTCCATTGGGCCTGTCACTTCTGCATTCCAGAAGATTTAAAGGTTGTAGCCCCGGGGAAGACGTGGACGGTAAGTCCAAGAGACACAGGTTCCTTCCTTACCTTTCCCTTTATTACCACTTCCCCTCCATTTCCCTTGATCCCTTCCTATGCATTGTGGAACACGTTCAGTTGAAGACATCCAGGACAGAAGATTCTTGCAGAGGTGAGTTACTTAGACACTAAGTTAGTTTTTTGTATAGTTTTCCCTTAGTCTCATTTCTGTGTTGGGTCATACAAACCTAGCCTCCTATCTAGGTTCGATCACGTTTCAAGCCGGTCTCTCGGTCCGAAAGGCCACTCCCACCTCCTAAAGTACAAGTCTCCTAAGAAAGTAGTTCGAGGTAAGTACTCCTTGTTGGAACAAATCACAAATTTTAAGTAATTTGTATTTTTCCTAACAATACTTACCTCGAACTACTTTCGGGTTATGGCCCACCCATCCTGCCCCGAGTGCCTTACAGGACTTTTGATACCATATCTATCATAAACTTACTGGTGACCGAGACCTGGCCACGCACGCACACTGACCCGGGTCGCCTCAGGGCGCGTATTCATCCACTACAGAGAGACCCACCATAGAAGACGGAGATAGGGGAAACTACACAAAATTCTGGTCCGTTGGGAGGAGATCCCAGATACTCCTAAGAAAGTAGTTCGAGGTAAGTACTGTTAGAAAAAATACAAATGACTTAAAATTTGTAATTTTGTAACTAAGACTCATACCGATTTTCTCACGATACTAACTACGATTCAGTAGTACACTCCTTCATTCACTAGGTAAGAGGATATGTACTAGAACAGAGCCTCCCCGAGTAGGTGAATCAACTTGAAGTACAAGAGCTCATGCATCCACTATCTGTGTTTGGTTCTCACAAGAACAAACGCACACATTAGCACCCGCTACATGTGCTCAGTTCTCATGAAAATGAGCAGATGTACAACTTCCCACTTCACTACTTGTGCTCGGTTCTTATGAGAATGAGCACTCGCCCAAGTGTTTGTTTTAGACATCTGACTTAGCCGGTAGTTATATATATAGCTATACGTCCCTGACGTCCGGCAGAAATTTCAAAACTCGCGGCAATCGCAGATTGGGTAGCTAGGTGTACCACCTGCCCGCCCTCTAGCGAGGTACCTGGAACCATTCCAGTGATTCTTCAGATCTTCCCTGCCGCTCACGCCGGCAACATCGTTGGATTTTTCACTCGCTGTAACCTGTATAATTGCAGTCATCTTGGTGATGTACAATTTACTGTTGGCTTTCGCTCGTTTGGTTTTATTTTGACTGATAGTAGTGGTTGGGTTATGATCCATATACTGTACAGTATTCAAAACTTGGAAGGGGTAGGATTAGAAGTTTTTCCACCTACTGTAAAAATAACGAACCTACTCTTAAAAATATGATGGCGGAAGGAAAACACTCCGCCAACACTATGACGTCACAATCATATGACATAAACTACGTAGTTACTACGTAGTATGACTTGCATATTCATTTTTTTTTTTATGCAGAGAATGAAAAGTAAAATTCTACTTACAAACCAAAAGTATTTAAGTTTTTAAATATTTAACTTAGCCGGTGAATATATAATAGCTGAGCCTCCGGCGGCTCGACAGAAAAACACACAAAAACTCGCGAGCGATCGCTATGAAGGTTGCGGGTGTGCCCACTAGCGCCAACTATCGGCCAGATACCGCATATACATGTAAACAGACCCAATTTTTCTCTGTCGGCCTTAACGACAAGACGTATCAATACTCGCTGTATAACCTGGAGTTTTCTCAACATATTTGGTGAAGTACTTCCTTTTGGTTTGAGCTTTCGCAGTGCAGGTGTTTTATCTTCAACTTAAATCTTGAACTCGTTTTTGGATAGATTTAATTTTTGATGACTTTGGATTGTTTTTTGGACTTTCTTTGACTTTTAAATGGCCGACCCTTCCCTTAGTACGGAAGTTTGTTTTAGGCTTTTAGCAATTATCTTATCACGTTATAAATTGTTGTTGTTAATTATAGATTTTCCTCTATATATTTTATATCTCAACCGCCTTTATTGGGCCTCTTCGATTAGCTTTCCATTTAAAATAAACATCAAGATAAATTTTAATGATTTGTTTATATGCGACCTTTCCTATTCCTCCTCTAATCCGAGAGTAGGCGGTCCTAACTTGGAAACCGAAGTTAAACAACGTTGAGCCCTTTCAATCGTAAATAACTTTTACAGAGCAAATGATTTAAAACTTATTAAATGAATATTTTTTAGTAGATATTTTATGAAAGATTTTCTTTGAATAGTCTTCGTACTGTTTCAAAGATGAACTAACGTTTAGTTTATTTATGCTACGCAATTTGCGCTCTATCGTTACGATAGAGAGAGAGAGAATCACGGTTTCACTTTGCAGAAAGAGTAAATCGATTCTGACGTTTTTGTTCATTCTTCTTTCAAACTTAAATGTTTTAAATACTATTTTAAAGGAACTTGTTAATTGAAAAACCTTTCAGTTTTTTTCCTTTGGTCAAATAACCTGTTTATTGACGAAAGGTAAGTGGGCTCTTCTCTTCGGTGCGAAATCAAGAGAGAGAGAGAGAGAGAGAGAGAGAGAGAGAGAGAGAGAGACGGAGGGGGAGAGAGGAAGAGAGAACGTTCCGATCTTTATTCTCGTCCCAAGCGAGTAACGTTGTTCTCGAGTCAGTTTTTTTACTCTCGTCCCTAGTCTCTGTACGGGGAGAAAGGATAAAACGTTTTTAGTTTTTATTCTCGTCCCAAGGCACTGTACGGTGAGAGATTGAAAACGTAGTTTTGAATGAACTAGTGTTTAGTCTCCTTCCCAGCCACTGATCTTTTTATCTTAATATATGTTTACTGTTTTTTGCTTGTATTAATGTGCTTACATTATACGACTGATTTCGCAATTATAACCTTTTGATGAGGGTAGAATTGCGTGCTTCAGGTAGAAATCAGTTTTATTCATACCTAATGTGAATTGTTGAAAAATTCGATTTCAGTGAAGTAAGTGCAAAACAGAAAATCGTAGTGATAAAGTGATAATTGCGCAAAGTGTTATCAGTGTTGCGACCGAGGGTTCGTCTGTTCGTGCCTGTCGTTCGCCTAGTCCGAGACCTCTTGCAAGCTCCCAAGCCCAGGGGAGAAGTAATGTCGTACGACTTATGGGTTCGAGAGGACTTGATCAGCGAACAGACGTTCCCTCTATGGTTTCAGGCGTGTCTCATCACACACCGCCCCTACCATAAGACGAGCGAGACGATTTTCTCCTCGTCATCCGAAGGCTTTTCGCATAAGAAACCGTGGAACAAGGTTTCGAGGCCCTTTAAGCGAAAGTCAGTCCTTTCAGGACAGGTCCAGCGTCCTAGTTGTAGCCATTAGGACAGCTCTGACCCTATGCAGTCATCGGAAGACTGCTCGCCGCCTAAACAAAAGCGTAACACAGGCTCCGAGAGTCTTTTTGTAGGCAAGGTTTTGCAGTCACAGACGTTACCCTCGTCTCTTACCGCAACCATTCCCGTTGATCCTAAATGGGTTGTATGGCAAGACATGCAGAATAAGCTTGTCTCTCTTATGGAGGACTATTCTGTTGAGCAGGTTCACGATGATCCTCGCCGCTTAGCTGATCGAGATCTTGGCCGTCAGCCGCCCAAACGAGCCTTTGCTCGTCCTGTTGACATTGACGTTACAAAGTCACGTCAATCGTGTTTTGTAGAGCCTCACTCGATGCAGTCCCGTGTTGACTCTCAGCCGCTTGTGGACGTTCAGCCGCTGCCGCTTGCTCTTGTTGACGTTCAGGACGTTCACCAACCAGCATACAGTAGTTGACTTGTTTTGACGTTGAGCGTCAAGCACCGCAGTCAAGAGTTGTTTTGACTGCTCAGTCTAAGCAGTCAAGGTAGTCTCGAGTTGACGTCGAACGTCCTCCCGCACCTGTTGTTGTTACTGGTCAGTCCTTTAAGCAGTTACATGACATAGCGTCCTTGACTGCTACTGTTGCTCCTTTGCGTGTGGACTCTGCTTGTCAAGCATTGCCACCACGGCAGGTCTCTCCCTTGCTTGAGACTCGGCTATTGTCGGACAAGGTTCCTTCAGATGAGGAAGTTGCTGATCCCCCTCCTACTGATATTCCCTTGAGGACTCTGTCAGACGGAGAGGAGCCTAAAGCTGCTCAGCCCTCTATGGACTTTAAATAAATCATGCTGATTTTTAAGGATCTTTGTCCGGATCTTTTTGTAACTGCTGCTCCTCGTTCGCCTAAACGTCAAGAGTTTACACTAGGCCTAGCTACTTCGAAGCCGTTGTTTTATAAGCTAGTGCTCTCTCGCTCTTCTAAGAGAGCTTTACGTTTGCTAGGCGACTGGTTAGTCACCAGGAGGAGTTTGGGGGAGACAGCCTTTGCTTTCCCTACTTTTAAGCTGGCTTATAGAGCGAGAGTCTGATATGACACGGGAGAAGTTCTCGGCTGGGGAGTTCCTGCCTCTGCCCAGATAGACTTCTCAAACCTCATAGACTCTCCCTGGCGCCTGGCCATGAGACGCTCCAAGATTTTATGGTCGACTTCAGAGCTAGACCATCTCCTGTTAGGAGTTTTTTCGAGCGTTTGAAGTTTTGCTGTACAATTATGTCATGCATAAACAAGGCTTTCAGGGATGGCTCCATGATCTGACAGCCACGTTCTCTGCAGGAACAAGTCCCTCAGGGATGGCTCCAATGATCTGGCAGCCATGTTCACTGCAGGAGTACGTAAGAGGCAAGTGCGCTCAATGTGTTCATTGTCAAGACAAACTTCACAATGAAGTCTACCAGGCTGTCTTGACAGCATTAATGGAAGGCGACTGGATGGTCTCTCTCGACCTTCAGGAGGCATACTTCCACATTCCTATACACCCGGATTCCCAACCGTTTCTGAGGTTTGTTTACAGGAATGTGGGGTACCAGTTTTGAGCCCTGTGCTTTGGCCTCAGTCCTGCTCCTCTCGTGTTTATGAGGCTCATGAGGAATGTGGCAAAATCCCTCCATCTATCGGGGATCCGAGCCTCCCTGTACTTGGACGACTGGCTTCTCAGAGCATCGTCCAGGCTTCGCTGTCTGCAGGATCTATATTGGACGTTGAGTCTGGCCATTGAGTTGGGACTTTTGGTCAACCTAAAAGTCCCAACTGATCCCATCCCAGATTATTCTATATTTGGGGATGGAGATTCGCAGTCCAGTTTTTTTTCGGGCTTTTCCGTCTGCCACCCGAATAGAACAAGCCCTGCTCGAAGTCCAACTAATGCTGAAAAGAGAACGTTTGTTCAGTCAGGAGTTGGAACAGTCTCGTAGGGACTCTCTCATCCCTGGAGCAGTTTGTCTCACTAGGGAGACTGCACCTTCTGCCTCTCCGGTTCCATCTAGCCTCTCACTGGAACTAGGACAAGACGTTAGAGACGGTATCATTCCCAGTCTCCGAACCAGTAAAGGCATGCCTGAAATGGTGGGACAGCAATATCAGTCTGAGAGAGGGACTATCCCTAGCAGTCAAGAACCCAAACCACGTGTTGTTCTCAGACGCGTCGGATTTGGGTTGGGGTGCGACCCTGGACGGTCGGGAATGCTCGGGTCTGTGGACCTCAAGTCAGAAGAGCATGCACATCAACGGCAAGGAGCTATTAGCAGTCCACTTGGCCTTGATGATATTCGAAAGCTTCTTCGAAACTAAGTGGTAGAGGTCAACTCAGACAACACCACAGCTTTGGCGTACATCTCCAAGCAAGGAGGCACACACTCCTTCACGCTGCTCGAGATCGCAAGGGACCTTCTCTTATGGTCAAGAAATCGAGGCATCTCCCTGTTGACGAGATTCATCCAGGGGGACTTGAACGTCTTGGCAGACTGTCTCAGTCGGAGGGGTCAGGTGATACCCACGGAATGGACCCTCCACAAGGACGTGGGCAAGAGTCTTTGGGCTACTTGGGGTCAACCCACCATAGACCTCTTTGCCTCCTCGTTGACCAAAAGGTTACCAATCTATTGCTCTCCAGTCCTAGATGCAGAAGCAATCCACATAGACGCGTTTCTACTGGATTGGTCTCTTCTGGACTTATATGCATTCCCACCATTCAAGATAGTCAACAAGGTACTGCAGAAGTTCGCCTCTCACGAAGGGACAAGGTTGACGTTGGTTGCTACCCTCTGGCCCGCGAGAGAGTGGTTCACCGAGGTACTTCAATGGCTGGTAGACTTTCCAAGAAGTCTTCCTCTAAGGGTAGATCTGTTACGTCAGCCCCACGTAAAGAAAGTCCATCAAGGCCTCCCCGCTCTTCGTCTGACTTCCTTCAGACTATCGAAAGACTCTCAAGAGCTCGAGGCTTTTCGAAGGAGGCAGCCAGTGCGATTGCAAGAGCGAGGAGAGCTTCCACCATTAGAGTATACCAGTCGAAGTGGGAAGTCTTTCGAGACTGGTGCAAGTCAGCATCTGTGTCCTCGTCCAGTACCTCTGTAGCCCAAATCGCAGATTTTCTTTTACATCTGAGAAAGGTTCGCTCCCTTTTAGCTCCCACGATTAAGGGCTACAGGAGCATGTTGGCTTCGGTCTTTCGACATAGAGGCTTAGATCTTTCCAACAATAAAGATCTCCAAGATCTCCTTAAGTCTTTCGAGACCTCTAAGGAACGTCGTTTGGCAACTCCTGGATGGAACTTAGACGTGGTCCTAAGGTTCCTCATGTCAGACAGGTTTGAGCCATTACATTCAGCCTCCCTGAAGGATCTCACCCTCAAGACACTTTTCCTAGTGTGCTTGGCTTCGGCTAAAAGGGTCAGTGAACTTCATGCCTTCAGTAAGAACATCGGCTTTTCTACAGAAAAAGCCACTTGTTCACTTCAACTTGGTTTCCTGGCCAAAAATGAACTGCCTTCTCATCCTTGGCCTAAATCTTTTGATATTCCTTGCTTATCAGAGATCGTAGGCAACGAACTGGAAAGAGTACTGTATTATGTCCTGTTAGAGCTCTTAAGTTCTATTTAGCTCGTACTAAGTCATTACGAGGTAAATCTGAGGCATTATGGTGCTCAGTTTAGAAACCATCATTGCCTATGTCAAAGAATGCTTTGTCATATTTTATCAGATTTTTAATACGAGAAGCTCATTCTCACTTGAATGAGAAAGACCGATGTTTGCTTAAGGTTAAGACGCACGAAGTTAGAGCTACAGTATAGCAACCTCCGTGGCCTTCAAGCAAAATAAATCTCTGCAAAGTATTATGGACGCGACTTTTTGGAGAAGCAAGTCTAGTGTTCGCGTCATTTTACTTAAAAGATGTCCAGACTCTTTACGAGGACTGCTACACACTGGGTCCATTCGTTGCAGCGAGTGCAGTAGTGGGTGAGGGTTCTACCACTACATTACCCTAATTCCAATATCCTTTTTAATCTGTCTCTTGAAATGTTTTTAATATTGTTTTTTGGGTTGTACGGAAGGCTAAGAAGCCTTTCGCGTCCTGGTTGATTTGGCGGGTGGTCAAAGTCATTTCTTGAGAGCGCCCAGATTAGGGGTTTGATGAGGTCCTGTTGTATGGGTTGCAGCCCTTAATACTTCAGCTCCTGGGAGTCTTTCAGCATCCTAAGAGGATCGCTGGGCTTCGTGAGGAAGACAGACTAATAAGGCAGAGTAATCGTCTAAGTCAACTTCCTTACCAGGTACCTTTATATATTTGGGTTTTGTTATGATATAACTGTCAAAAACTCTAAGCATATACGCTGTAAACTTAATTAACTCTGGTCTCTACCCACCACCATGGGTGTGAATCAGCTATTATATATTCACCGGCTAAGTTAAATATTTAAAAATTATATTTTAATTATAAAATAAATTTTTGAATATACTTACCCGGTGAATATATAAATTAAAGGCCCCCCCTTCCTCCCCGATAGAGACCCAGCGGGATGAGAAAAATTGGGTCTGTTTACATGTATATGCGGTATCTGGCCGATAGTTGGCGCCAGTGGGCACACCCGCAACCTTCATAGCGATCGCTCGCGAGTTTTTGTGTGTTTTTCTGTCGATCCGCCGGAGGCTCAGCTATTATATATTCACCGGGTAAGTATATTCAAAAATTTATTTTATAATTAAAATATCATTTTTATAATATAGAAGGAATATATTTGTCCTATTAGTACACTGTACTTTATTTAGATAATCATCGATCTATTTTCAGAGTTTAAATAAAACTAGCGTACAGTTAAAGTTACTCTACGTAGTTCTCAGACATTCGATACAGTCTCACAAATTACTTTGTATCGTTATTTATTTATTTTTGTTTTCGATATTGGGATTTCTAATATTGATCAAATAACCTATTGCATTCTCATTCAAGCCCTTGGCGGAAGAGTATTATCTCTCGCAGCGGGCAGGTCTAATTGTGGTCTTATGTGAAAGAGTACAAAAAGTGCAATTTTTAGTGCTAAATTAGTGCAGTGAATTTAATCAGTCAGTGGAGGGTGCGTCTGCTCGACCCTGTCGTTATCCTAGCCTTAGACCTCTTGCATGCTCCCCAACCCCTGGGAGAAGGAATGTCGATCGGCGAAAGGAAACGAGAGGTGTTAGCGCTCGAGCAGACGTCCCATTGAGCGTTCCTGTTGACGCTTCTCAGAACGCTCGCCCTCACCATGGGAAAGGAGAGGTAAAAGTTTTATCTTCGCTGTCGGTTGACTCAGCTCACAGAGAGGGCTGGCGTCTTACATATTTCCCTTCTTTCTAGACAAGAAGAGAGTTGTTCGTCATGTCGCCGAGCGTTTAGATGCTTAACACCATAACACTGGCGTCAAGAAGGACGCCGAGCGTTAAGGAAACACCATAACACTGGCGTCAAGAAGGACGCCGAGCGTTAAGGAATGGACTACATCAAGCCAAGCGTCGAGTAGCTGGAAGTCATGACACGTAACACCGAGCGTCAGAGCATTGGACGGCAAGCGTGACGTCGAGCGTCCAGCACTACTAACGATGCTGTAAGACTTTGACACGATGTTTGAAACTGAGTGCAAATTCTTTGTCTCTTGTTGGATGAGCGAATGTTCTAGACGCGAACGTCATAGTCCCGAGCGTCTGAATCGCGAGCGTCATTGTTCCGAGAGTCACGTGGCGCCGAGCGTCAAGCAGTTGCATGGCGTAAAGTGTCCAGCAGTTGGACTTGACGTCGAGTGTCAAGCAGTTAGACATGACGTCGAGCGTCAAGCAGTTACGTGACGCCGAGTGTCAAGCATAGTTCCAAGCGTCTAAATCCCGAATGTCATTGTTCCGAGAGTCACGTGGTGCCGAGCGTCAAGCAGTTGCTTGGCGTCTAGCGTCCAGCAGTTGGACTTGACGTCGAGTGTCAAGCAGTTAGACATGACGCCGAGCGTCAAGCAGTTGCATGACGTCAAGCGTCCAGCAGTTGGACTTGACGCCGAGCATCAGGCAGTTAGACGTGACGCCGAACATTAAGTAGTTAGACGTGACGTCGAGCATCAAGACTCGGACGTCGTGCTTACACTAGTCGAGCCGAACGTCGAGATCGCAAACGTCTTAGTTCCAATCGTAATGACCGCGAGCGTTTAGCATTGGAACATAGTTACGCCAGCCGCTATAACTGAAAAGATACAGAGAAAAATATTAACTGGAAAGAAATTATTTTCACACACGAAGGCCCGCCTGTATAGACTCTTGGTGTTTGATGGAGGGCGAGAAATAAACCCCTAAAAGTAAGTAAAAGTAAGTAATGATCTTGGACCCTTTGAGGCCAGAATTACAGGACCTTAAGGAGTTGACTCCTAGGAAACAAGACGTCTCTACCTCGGTTAGAGACTTGTAGGAGGAAGGGATCGACGATCTCCTTTCCCCTATTTATCTTTTACTTCTCGTAGAAGATCCTAAGATCCTTCATCCTTCGGTTGACTTATAGAAACTCATGAGAGTTTTTTCTGAAGAGTTTCTGAATTATTTTGTGCCTGCTGCTCCTCGTTCCCCGCCTTCAGAGTTTATGCTAGGGAAGGCGTCAAAGGAGTCTCTGTTTACAAAGATGGTGCTGTCCTGATCATCTAAATAGAGCTTTGAGGATGATTGGAGACTGGATGCAATCCAAGAATATCCAGGGTAATACTGTTTTTCCCTTTTCCCTCGGCTAGATTGGCCTCCAGATCTAGTGTTTGGTTCGAGACGGGAGAAGTTCTCAGCTTGGGAGTTCCTACCTCTGCCCAAGGAGACTTTTCGAGTCTAGTAGACGCTCTGCATCGGATCGCCTTAAGAAGGACCAAATACTCTGGTCAACGTCAGAACTTGATCATCCTCTCAAAGGCATCTTCAGAGCTTTCGAAGTATTCGTTTTCTTTGACTGAACTCTGGGAGCCTTGGGGAAGAAGGTTTCTGCCTTAAAGGATGTGAACACTGATAGTCTCATCCTCATTATGTCAAGCACGGATAAATCCTTAAAGAACGGTTCCAATGAGTTAACAGCCCTTTTCTCAGTGGGGCTCTTTAAGAAAAGACCCCAAATGTTTTCTTTTCTGTCCATTGGGGTTACACCCATTCAGAAGTCAGAATTGAGGTATGCACCCCCCTTTTTTCTTCCTCTCTTCTTCCTCAAGAGTTGGTCAAAGAGGTCTCTTCCACTTTAGCCCTAAAGGTTACACAGGATTTGGTGTCTAAATCAGCAAGAAAGGTTCTGCGTACTTTATTTTCTAAACCGCTCAGACAACAGTAGGAGCCAGACTAAACAACTTCTGGCGAGCCTGGGAAAGGAGAGGAGCAGACCTTTGGTCCGTACTATTTCTAAAGAAGGGATGCGAATTCTTTTCGCTAGTGAAACCTCCTTTAATAGTAACTCCAATAGACCTCTCTGCCAGATACAGAGAGGAGCCAAAGAGACAGACTATGCAACATCAAATGTCTCTCTTCTTGGAGAAGGAGGCAATAGAGAGGGTGCGAGATTTGCGGTCACCAGGTTTTTACAACTGCTTATTCCTGGTTCCCAAGAACTCGGGGGGATGGAGACCAGTCCTGGATGTAAGTGCTCTCAACGCCTTCGTTCAGAAGACAGTTCTCCATGGAGACATCGAAATCAGTCCTAGCAGCAGTAAGAAAGACGACTGGATGGTCTCTTTAGACCTCCAGGATGCTTTCTTCCACATCCTCATCCATCTGAACTTCAAGCAATACCTGAAGGTTTGTGTATTGGAGGAAGTTGTCCAGTTTTAGGCTCTTTGTTTCGGCCTAAGCACCACCCCTCAATAGATGGTGCGTCTGCTAGGACCTGTCGTTCTTCTAACCATAGACCTCTTCCAAGCTCCCCAACCCCTGGGAGAAGGAATGTCGACCATAGACCTCTTCTAAGCTTCCCAACCCCTGGGAGAAGGAATGTCGAACGTTCTAACCATAGCCCTCTTCCAAGCTCCCCAACCCCTGGGAGAAGGAATGTCGACCTTAGACCTCTTCCAAGTTCCCCAACCCCTGGGAGAAGGAATGTCAAACGACAAAAGGAAACGAGATGCTTTAGCTCCCGAGCAGTTGTCACCTCGAGGATACCTGTTGACACTTCCCAAGATGCTCGCCTTCTCATAGGGAAGGTGAGAAAGTGTTTTCGTCATCTTCGGATGACGCAGCGCCCAGACGAGGCTGGTGTCAAGCTTCCAGACCTCTGAAGAGGAAGATGGACACGGTCAATCAGCGTCCTATCATGACACCGCAAGCTACTGGTTGTAGGCTTTGGAGCAGTCCTGAGCGTTTTCATTCCTCCGAAGAAAGCTCTCCTGCCAAACGTCCTTTAAGGACGTCAGCAACTGTCAAGAAATGTTCAACTCACCCAGTTGCAGGACAGTTGTCTGAGCCTGGCATGACCTCAGTTCATGCTCCTCCTCCACCATCAGACTGGTTATCGTCCTCTGTACGCTCTGCGCATTCTTTAAACAGCGTAGAAAGCGAGCTTGTGGTAGACGTGACGTCTCCTGTACCACAACAAGTGGACCCTAATTTTAATATGCTGCAAGATATACAACAGGAACTCTCATCGCTCATGCAAGTTTATCAGCCTGCGGACAACGAGAGTAGCAGGTCTGGACCCTGAGTGTCAGGAAGCTTCATACCTGGAAGCCAAGCGTCATAAGGCTACTAGTCGAGAGGTTCTTGACGACGAACGTCTTTACAACTCCCTCGTTAAATGGCATGTTTCAGCCGCTTTAACCAAAAGGAGTCAAGCAGCCAGACGTGATGTCGAGCGTCCAGCTAACGTGACGTCGAGCGTCCTGCTTAAACGTGACGTCGAGCATCCTGCAAGACGTGACGTCGAGCATCCTGCAAGACGTGACGTCGAGCGTTAAGCGGGACGCGACGTCTAGCATCAAGCAGAACGCAATGTCAAGCGTCAAACAGCTTGTGACATGGACATGTACGCATTTCCACCGTTCAGAATTCATTACAAAGTGATGGAAAAAGTTTTGGTCACACGAAGGGACCAGATTGACTCTAGGGGCCCACTTTTGGCCCTCAAGAGAGTGGTTCACAAAGGTACAGGAATGGACGGTAGACACTCCAAGAAGCCTTTCATTAAGAGTAGTTCTACTCAAACAAACCCACTTTGAAAGGTACCATCAACAATCTCCAAGTTCTTCATCTAACTGTCTTCAGATTATCGAAAAACTCACAAGAGCTAGAGGTTTTTCGAAGGAGGCAGCTAGGGCTATTGCAAGAGCAAGGAGGACGTCCACCTTCTAGGTTTACCAATCCAAGTGGGAAGTTTTTAGAGAGTGGTGCAGAGTCAACTCTGTTTCCTCGTCCAGTACCTCTATAACTCAGATTGCTGACTTCCTGTTATATCTTCGAAGGAAACGCAATTTTTTCTTCCTCTACCATCAAAGGATACAAGAGTATGTTAGCAACCGTAGAGTCCTGAAGTTCATTATGATTGACAGGTTTGAGCCCTTGCATTCAGCTTCATTTAAGGACCTTACGATGAAAAGACTATTTTTGGTCAGTCTGGCGACAGCTAAAAGAGTCAGTGGGATTCATGCTTTTAGTTGAAACGTTGATTTTTTTGAGATAACAAAGCTATCGGCTCATTGCAGTTAGGCTTTCTCTCCAAGAATGAACGCCCTTCTCAACCTTGGCCCATGGCTTTTTAGTTTCCGAACCTTTCGGATGTGGTTGGCGAGGAGTTGGAGAAGGGTCCTGTGTCCAGTAAGAGCCCTGAAGTTCTACCTGGACTGAACGAAAGAGTTGCGAGGCAAGGCAGAAGCTCTTTGGTGCTCGGTCTAGAAGCCCTCGTTACAGAGGTCGAAGAATGCACTTTTATTCTTCATCAGGCTCTTAATAAGAGACTCATGCACATTGCAGTAAGGCAGACCTTAAGCTTTTAAAAGTCAGACACATGAAGTTGGAACTGTAGGAACTTCGGTGTCCTTCAGGCAGAATAGATTGCTGCAGAGCATTTTGGACACAACCTTTTGGAGGAGTAAATCTGTGTTCGCTTCATATTATTTAAAACGTGTCCAGACTCTTTATGAGGACTGCTTCACTCTGGGACCATTCGTAGCAACGAGTGTAGTAGTGGGGGAATGATCCACCACTACATTCCCATAATCCTAATACCCTTTTCTTCTCTTGGAACTTTTGTATTTTTATGGTTGTTCGTGGAGATTGCGACTATCTCCCACAATCATTGATTTTAGTCAGGTGGTCAATTTGTTCCTTGAGAGCACCCGGAACAAGAGTATTGGAGGAGGTTCTGTTACATAGAGGTTTTTAGACCGGTTTAACAGCTCCTAGAGATCTTCAGCCCCTGGGTGGATCGCTAGATATCATAAGGAAAGCGGACATAATGAAAGAATTCATTGAAGTCAGCTTCCTTATCAGGTACGAACCCTTAAGCTTGTTTATTAACTCTTAAGTAAAATTCCAACAATGTTGGCTGTCTCTGAACCTTCACCAAAGGTGTCAATCAGCTATATATATATAACTACCGGCTAAGTCAGATGTTTAAAAATATTTTCATAATAAAATAAATTTTTGAACATACTTACCCGGTAGTTATATATGATTTAATTCCCACCCTCCTCCCCTCTAGAGACTGTGGGTGTCTGAGATCTGAGGAATCATGGAATGGTTCCAGGTACCTCGCTAGAGGGCGCGCAGGTGGTACACCTGGCTACCCAATCTGCGATTGCCGCGTTTTGAAATTTCTGCCGGACGTCAGGGACGTATAGCTATACTGTATATATAACTACCGGGTAAGTATGTTCAAAAATTTATTTTATTATGAAAATAATATTTCATTACCTTGTGCCAGATAGTGATCATCCTCATTTAGTGGGAGTGTCTGATGTGCCCCTGAGTGTGGAACCTGTGGAGTGCTATAGTTTGGGAAAAGCAGGGATAATTTACTTTTCCTCGTCATCCTCTACCATTGTCTCTCGCTTTTTCGCTTCGTTGGGCGCTTCCCTTGGGGAAGTTGACGAAGGGTCTGGTCTCATAGAAAGGTCTTTCACTTAGTTCCATGGGACTTGTCAATCACTCATCTCCTTTGGGAGGATATGTCAGTAAACTCCCACTAACTAGTACCTTTAGGATTAGTCAAGCAGGTCGTAAGTGTAGACACCAAGGGAAGGTTGGTCTTTACGTTCAACTTTCCCATTTCTTATCATGGCAAGGGAAGATGGGTCCCGGCCTTTAGCGTACTGCTCTTTACAGTGGTCATGGCCAACTTTTACCATGTAAGTCTGTTAGTGATTGAGAGCTTGGCAGTAGCCAATATGGAGCTCTTGCATCTCCTGTATCTTTAAGGTCATTTTGCAATCGTGACAGGGGGTTCGGCTGCTGTGCTTTCATATCTCCTTCCAAGCTTAGTCCAGGCAGGGATTAGGAGGAAGAGGTAGAGGGGTGAGCTATCACTAGCGGTTTCCCTGTATGTCTTTTACCTTGCCATCTCTATCCATATCAAGTCTAAACCCACTTGCCAAGCTCCATATCTGGCCATGACAACAGAGGTGGCATCTTGCACTAAAAGTTGTGTACAACTATTCTCCAGTTCGTTCCTAGCAGCCTATAGGGGTATCACGTGAAGTAAGGACAGTCTTGTACTCCTCTCAGTTGAATCTTTTCTTTCTGACCACGTACAGTGGGATGCTGTTCAGATCCTTGAGAGGATGACTTCATGCTTTGATCATAACAAGGACTGGTAGGACTTGCTTAGAGTCTGAAGGTTGTCCTGTAAGCTCCTTTTTTCCTCAAATGGACATACAAGTGTCTGTTTGTATGTCAGCTAGACCCCTTGGAATGTTTTCTCTACAGCCTTTATATGTTGATCTGAAAATCTTGTAGAGGAAGTCTGATCTCGTGTCCAGACGATACGTGTACCTGAGCAGCTGTACAATTGGAAGGGTTCCTAGTACGCAAGTCAAAAAATTAATGTCAATGCACTTGTTTCTGTTCAGTAGGAACTCCAGATCACTTTTGGTGGCAAGGACTTTGGTTATGGAGAATATATGAGTTTCCTCTTTATTCTTTCTCTACCAAGTCCTTTATCCTCTTCTTCTTCAGATACTTCTTGTCAGAAGAGATAAAAGACTGGAATAGCCATGAAGCTTTATCATAAGAAGCTCCTCTACTTTTAGTGAGCACTCTTCTGTGGAAGTGTATGATGGGTCTCACACGCTTGCCTAAGGTTTGAGGAGAGCCCACGGCGAAGATGAAGGCGAGTCTATGCATTCCCTCATCATTTATATTGAAATGAAGGAACTCCTAACCTTAAGTAAACCATTTTCCCCTCTAGGGTTGTGGTAACATTTCGGAAATATCCATGCCTGGCAATATGTTAGAGAAGGTGTCTGGGGGCTGGAGACCAGCCATCAACCTCTCCACTCTGAACGAGTTTGTCTATCAGACTCTGTTCAAGATGTAGACTGGAGAAACTGTCTGATAGGCTGTCAGTCCGGACTTCATGAGTACACTTGATCTCAAAGATGCATACTTCAAGATCCAGATCCATCTAGCATCAAGGAAGTACTTGCCTTACGTTTCATCCTAAACGAGAGGATTTACCAGTTTCAGGTTCTGCTTCGGCCTGTCCACAACACATCAAGTGCTCACTTTAGTCTCAACTTGAGCCTATGCCAATGGCATTCGTCTCCTTCGTTATCTGGAAGATTGGTTGACTCTCAGACTCAGTGGAGACCCTTCTATGCCAGGACAGGCTTCTCTCTTTTTGTCAAGATTGTGGGATCATCATAAATTTCAGGAAGTCTTTTCTCCAACTTCCAGAGAAAAAAACTGTTATATCTTGGTATACAAATAGATACCTAAAAAGGAAAAGATTTTCTGTCCCAATGTTCGGATTGTCCTTTAGCAAGACTCACTACAATCACACCTGTGGCTATGTCTGCTGGGCACTTGAGGTCTGTAGCATCTGGTGCCCAACGGCCGTCTTTGCATTCAGTCTCCAGTGGCAGCCTTTTGTTCTTAGCACAGGGACCCTCCGGACCTTCGGGTACCAGTAGGGTCCGAGTAGAAGAGGGATTGAAGTTGGTGAGTGGCAGGTACCAACCTCCTCATGGGAGTAGATAATCTCTCTTCTCATCAGTTTGATGCTCTTCACAAATGCGTCAAAAGAAGGGTGGGGGCTCACCTGTCGCAGCACTTGGCCTCTGGGCTACGGTCCGGTTCCGATTGGCAGTGCCACATAAACCTCCTGGAGATGAGGGCAGCGTTTCTGGTCCTCTAACACTTTCAAGAGCTCCTTTCAGGTCACTCCTTAGTGCTGACTTTGTGGGGTCTGCCAATAATAGACTTGTTCGCGACATCTCCCAACTGGAAACTTCTTTCTGTACTGTTCCCCAGTACCCGATTCCGATTCCAAGGTATCTCTACAGAATGCCTTCCAACATCTATAGGACAATCTTTAGATGTCTACACTTCTCTCCCTCCTTCTGTCTAATGACGAGACTCCTAAACAAGGTGAGGGCATCTCAAAATTTGTCGATGACCCTGATAGCTCTGATGTGGCAGCAATCATAATGGTATCCAGACCTCCTACTTTTGCTGACAGAGGTACCAAGGGAGTTGCCTCCCCTCCACAACCTGCTGTGGCACTCACTCGCAGAGATATTCCACAAAGCAGTCGCTTCCTTATGCCTTCACACTTGTTTTGTTAACAATTCAAAAGCCATTTCAGATCTGCTAAAGACGTACTCCTATTTAGAGGACTGGTTTATATAGCTAGGAGAAAAAAGATCTATTAGAAAATTTTGATTATTATGTTTCCCCAACTATCACGTGTCCTGTACTGTACAGTTTATATTTTACAGTTATTTTTTATAACAGGATTATCACTCACTAAATATTTTTAGGTTGGTATTCCTGTGGGTGAAATGATTGTTGTTTTCAACGCCCGCCCATTAACTGACAATAAGAAGTCATTAAGAGATTATGGAGTAAAAGATGGTGAACTGGTAATGGTAATCCGAGGAGATATACTATTACAGAGGGCTGCAGAACATCTCCAGCAGCAACAGAGAAGACAACAGCAAAATCAAGAAACACCTATGGGTAAGGAGCAGTATTGATGAGAATGTACTAATTTTATATTGAAATACTGGCAGGAATTAGCATAATTTCCCAAATAATTTTTTAAAATATCTATAAAACTACTATACTACTTTGTTCCTACACAAATGCAAACCCTTGTCCTACACATAGAAATAGATATCAGCAAAGCTGGAGTATTCAGCAGTTTAACTTTTATAACGAGGTGTAAACAGGTAGCCGGTAGTTACTGGCTAGGAGTGGGAAAGACCTGCTCTCCCACTTGCTCACTGAGCACTCGCTCTGATTACAGCTGACAGTGAGAAGAGACGTTCTTCCACTGGCTGGAATTTTTTGGTTTTTAATTACTTTTCACTTTTTCTTTCCAACATATTTATGATTGCTGTCGTTGAGATGTCTAAGGTTAAGCAAATTTGGCTTTAAAAGGTTTCATTTGGACTTAATACCTCAAAAGGGGAACAATCTTCAGCATCTTATGACAGCGCTCTTGACACAGACCTCACAAGTCTCCGACCCCTTGTGAGTTCAGAAGATGATGATAACGGAGGAACACTCTCCTTCCAGAATGAAGACCATAGCCTTCAGTTTGATGTGCGTGCTGGTGAGCAGCATGTTAAAATGTGCACAATGTTTGGACTATAGATCATCATTTACCCATGAACACGCTGCTTTGCGCGCACAACCTTTTCCAACTAGATTGGAAATCCTGTGCACCAGACCTTGTCTGTGCTCAGTGCGCTCCTGATATGCGCACACTACATTCTGCTTAGTACTGGCAAGCATAGGTTGTGCTCACACACTAGGCACTTAACAAATGACAGAGCTCCACCTGATCCCCTGGATTTGCACAAGCCAACTTTTTTGTGCTCTTCCCCACTGAGGGAAGAGACATGCTTAGTGTTAGCATTGCTCCCACACACCCTCCTGGGAGGCGCATACTGTCCGTAATTGAGAAAAGGTCCCTGTGTTGACAAGCAACATATGTCTCTCAGCACTCATGCAAGGCATAGCCATGCCCGCTCAGGTAACTCGCCTGTCTCCATAAGGCAACTCCTCTCCTAAGCCTGTTGCGGCAGCATGTTTTGCTAGTGCATGCTCAACCTGTTCTGGGTTTGGAATAGATCGATTACTGTATGCGTACCTCACCCATACATGCCTCAATCCCTTCCGTGCTACTCGGATGTTCCCCAACACTTAGCGCCTCACCTACTGTATACGCTCATGACTTGGACTGGCTTCACCTCTTACTGTAGAGCATCACACAGATGCAGTGTCAATAAAATGATACTTGCCTTGCCACACGTCACCTACATTCTCCCCCACAGGATTCAATACGTGCCCCTACAGCGCACACATGCAGGATGCAGCTTACTTTAATTTTGAATCCTCTCTGAGAAGAGTCAGTTGATGGCAATCAAACAAAAGAAAATGGGACCTCTACCATTCTGTTTTCTTTTTGGACAAGTAGTCTGTAAAGATTGATCAGTAGGAGTTTCATATAAGGTTCTCCTACTGTTACGTTTTGTTTTCTTTTCCAGTGGAAGAAATAGGGTTAACCAGCCCTCCACTGCCAAAACTCCCAATACAACCTCTCAAGAGAGTTGAAAATCATGACCACTATGGAGACACCATGCGCTCTGACCCTTGTACTTGTGAACTTTTCCTGGCAGTTTTAGACATCTGGGTATTAGGAAAATTTAGTCCACAAAATCAGTTTGGTACTATACATTGTTTAAAAACTTGAAGGTTTAAAGGCCACTCATGAATGGCAGAGGCATGTGACAGTGACAATGCCCTAGAGACTGACCATATGTATATATGATCAGCATGCAAGCCCCTCTCCACACAAGCTAGGACCAGGGAGGGCCAGGCAGTGGCAGTTGATGACTTCAGAAGGTAAACCTATAGGCTTCCCCAAACCTCCCATCCTTACCTCACAAGGATGGTGAGGTTGCAGACACTAAAGAAACTATCAAGTTTGACCGGTACTCGAACCCCAGTCCGGCGATCGTCAGGGAGGGACGTTTCCAAAGCATTATGAACACAACTTTTTGGAGGAGTAAATCTGTGTTCACCTCACATTATTTGTAACGTGTCCAGACTCTTAATGAAGACTGCTACACTCTGGGACCATTCGTAGCAACGAGTGCAGTAGTGGGGAAAGGTTCTACCACTACATTCCCGTAACCTAATACCCTTTTCTTCTCGTGGAACTCTGTTTTTTATGGTTGTTCGTGAAGATTGGATGACAATCTTCCACAATCATTGATTTCAGTCAGGTGGTCAGTTTGTTCCTTGAGAGCGCTCGGAACAAGGGTATTGGAGGAGGTCCTGTCACATAGAGGTTTTTAGACTGGTTTGACAGCTCCTAGAGGTCTTCAGCCCCCTGGGTGGATCGCTGGATCTCGTAAAGAAAGCAGACATAATGGAAGAATTCATTAAAGTCAGCTTCCTTATCAGGTACGAACCCTTAAGCTTGTTTATTAACTCTTAAGTAAATTCCAGCAATGTTGGCTGTCTCTGACCCTCCACCAAAGGTGCCAATCAGCTATATATATAACTACCGGGTAAGTCAGATGTTTAAAAATGATATTTTCATCATAAAATAAATTTTTGAACATACTTACCTGGTAGTTATATATAATTTAATTCCCCCCCTCCTCCCCTCTAGAGACCTATGGGCATGGGAGATCTGAGGAATCACTTGAATGGTTCCAGGTACCTGGCTAGAGGGCACACTGGTGGTGCACCTGGCTACCCAATCGGCGATTGCCGCGAGTTTTGAAATTTCTGCCGTGACGTCAGGGACTTAAGCTATATATGTAACTACCGGGTAAGTATGTTCAAAAATTTATTTTTTTTATGAAGATATCATTTTCTCATCTGGTAGCTGAAATTGATAATGTCTTTGCATATAAATAAGTAAAAACCTAACAAATGTGTCCAAATTAATCTTGATTCTAGTAACCCTGCTGTCACACCAACCATAAGTGTTCCACTGGTGTTCAAAAAGGTTTGTTAAAGGATTATCTAATATTTTTGCTTGCAAAATATAGTGAAAGTCTCTATGGAACTAATAAAAGTTTTAGGAAATGGATGCACTACATGTCACTGCATAAAAATATTTTGTTTGAGTAGTGACATTTTGATATTGCTGTTATTAGTAGCCATATGTATTAAAAACATAGTTTTTATGAATAGTACTTACCTGGCAATTATATATATATATAGCAGAGTCTCCGACTCTGGCAGAATTTAATCGAAAATCGCGGCAAACACCTTGTGGTGGTTGTGTGGTTAGATGGTTAACAACCCTTACAGGGTGGGGTGGTACTTGGAATCATTCTCGTTTTCTGTTCCTCAGATTATCTCTGCCGGCCGGATCGACAACATCGTTGGTCCGCCATTTAGAGTTTTTCGGATCGCTTTCCCTTCATCGCCTTTTTGGACTTCGTTTTTGGTGAGGTACACTGTGTTGGGATTTGGCAATCGTGTTTGTTTTTTGTCTTTTTTCCTTTCTTATCATGAGGGAAAAAATTCATTTTCGTATTTGTGCGAATGATATTTGCAAGGTGAGGTTACCGAAAGTGTCGGTTGACCCTCACACTATCTGTATGGGTTGCAGGGGGTTTGAATGTGCTCTAGATAATAGGTGCAAGGAATGCGAGGTTTTAAATGATGATAATTGGTTAGCTATGAAGCTCTATGTGTGCAAACTTGAAGTTGATAGAGTTAGGAGAGCTAAATCAAAGTCAAAGTCTGCTAGTGAGCCTAGCTTAGATTTATCTATTGACCCTTTAATTGTAACCTCTTTAGAAGTTATTCCTTCCCCGAATGAAGTAACTCCTGCCCCTTCTACAGGATCTGTGCCTACGGATGACCCTGGGTATGCTAAATTAGCTGCTGAATTAGAGGCCATTAAAGCACAATTGGAGGCCTTTAAAGGTAAGGGTGTAAGTGAAATTAGTGCTTGTGAAAGTGCAGTGGAGGAGGCGGCTGATCGAATCTGTCATACCCCTAGGTCTAGACCTCTACCAAGCTCCCAGGACCAAGGGAGAAGGTACATCGAAAGCCGAAAGGGGGTGAGAGGTGCTTATCCTCGGTCAGTTGTCGCCTCAGACAGTCCTGTTGCGACCTCCCAGGCTGCTCTTGACCGCCGTAGAAAAGGCGTGTCGGATACGTTTGTGTCTTCGCCTGATCCTTCTCCCAGACGTAATTGGCGTTACGAATCAAGACCAATGAAGAGAGGGTGGAACCGGGATGTGCAGTCTCGCTCTCCCTCTCCCGGTTCGAGTAGCCGAGATCCTGATCCTTCGGAAGACGATTTCGATGTTCTTCTTGTTAAGAGGGCGAAACAGAGAGTCCTTAGCCCAGTTAATCCTGCTAAACTCCCTGCTTCTGCCAGCGCTCCCAGTCAAGCCGTACGACAACTGCCTTAATGGAACCGCGAGAGCCAGCGGAGGTTGCTAAAGCTTTCATGGTTGTTATGCAGGAACAACTTTCATCGTTAGTTCAAGCTTTCAGCCACCCTTCACAGTCCGTCAGACGTAAGGACGTCTCTTTACCTGTTAAGAGATCATCTTCTAAGAGAGAACTTAGTATCTCTCCCAAGAAACCTCTGCGCACTTCGTCGGCCGTACGACAACGCACACACTCTTCATCGGCACGCTGCCAGGAATTTCCTTCCCCCCCTCTCTCGGCGCCAGGACGATACTGCCTCTCGTTCTCGGCGCCGGGACGATTCCGTTTCTCGTTCGAAACGCCAGGACGTTACCGCCTCGTTTCTTAGGAAACAGGACGAATGCAGTCTGCATTTTCAAGACGAAGGCAGCCTGCATCTTCAGGACGATTCCGTTTCTCGTCATCGTGACGATACCGCTTCTCGTCATCGTGACGATACCGCTTCTCGTCATCGTGAGGATACCGCTTCTCGTCATCGTGACGATACCGCTTCTCGTCATCGTGACGATACCGCTTCTCGTCATCGTGACGATACCGCTTCTCGCCGACAGGATTCAAACAGCTCTCGGTGCCAGACTGCCTGCAGCCCAACTCTTCAAGATGTTATCCTTGAGCAGGCCCTCGAAGATATTTCGGAAGAGGAAGAAAAACCTGCCGACTCTTCTAGTGATTATAAGGTTCTTTCTCGCTCTCTTTTGGAACTTTATGGGGAGGAATTTCAACCTTCGGCCCCTCGTTCTCCTCAGTCTCAATTTACCAGGAAGAAAGCTACAAAGTCTTCGGCCTTCATCAAAATGAAACTTTCAGTTTCGGCCAGGAAAGCTCTCGCTAAGGTGGATGATTGGATGAAGGAACGGAGACAAGCTGTCAAGACCACCTTTTCTTTTCCACCATCTCGGCTCGCTTCCAAGGCCGGTATGTGGTATGAGGCGGGAACCTTTGGGGTTAGGAGTGCCTGCCTCTTCCCAAGGTGACTTCTCTGCTCTTGTGGACTCGGCAAGAAGGCATGCTTTAAACTCTGCCAAGGTGATGTGGTCCATGTCGGAGCTTGATCACCTCGTCAAGGGAATTTTCAGGGTCTTCGAGGTTTTCAGCTTCCTGGACTGGTCTCTCGGGACTCTGGCCAGGAAGTCTGAACTCCTGGATGACACGAAGGACCTGACGAGTATCATGTCCTGCATGGTCAAAGCTTTAAGGGATGGAGCGAATGAATTGGCTTACCTTTTCTCAGCAGGGGTCTTAAAGAAGAGGGCCCTTTTGTGCTCCTTCACCTCTAGATCTGTGACTGTTGCCCAGAAGTCGGAGCTGCTTTACGCCCCTTTTTCACGTCATCTCTCTCCTGAAGCTCTGGTCAGAGATACTGTATCTCCCTTTCTCTGGCACAGAAGGCTACTCAGGACCTTTTGTCTCGGTCTGCTAGGAAGAACTTACCTGTTGCTCCTGCTCCCTGAAGAAGGAAGAGAAGAAGTTTCAACAGCCCTTTCGGGGCAGGACCTCCTCGAGAGCGGATTTTAGGGGAGAAGACAAGAGTCAGGGCCAAGGACCAGCAGAGATGCGTTTAGGCCCCGGTCCAAAAAATGAGATGGAAGTCCTCCAGACACCAGTAGGGGCAAGACTGTCTCGTTTTTGGCAGTCTTGGAAAAGGAGAGGGGCGGACACCTGGTCCCTCTCGGTTGTCAAGGAAGGTTACAAGATCCCCTTTTTAAAGAAACCACCTCTCTCAGACACTCCCCTAGCCTTAGTGGCTCAGTACACCGACGCGGGGAAACGAGAGGCTCTTCTGGAGCTAGTCGACCAGATGTTGGTCAAGGGAACAATAGAGCCGGTTCAAGACCTCGTCTCCCCAGGCTTTTACAATCGCCTGTTTCTGGTTCCCAAGAACTCGGGTGGATGGAGACCAGTCCTAAATGTCAGCTCTCTGAACGCCTTCGTGGAGAAAACAAAGTTCTCCATGGAGACGACTCAGTCAGTGCTGGCTGCAGTTCGTCCAGGCGACTGGATGGTATCTCTCGACCTGCAGGACGCTTATTTTCACGTCCCCATTCATCCGTCTTCAAGGAGATATCTGAGATTTGTGTTCCAGGGCAAGTGCTTCCAATTCAGGGCAATTTGCTTCGGTCTCAGCACAGCTCCCCAAGTTTTCACCAGACTAATGGCGAATGTGGCAGGCTGGTTACACCAGGAGGGGATAAGGGTATCCTTCTATCTAGACGACTGGCTGATCCGATCACAGTCGAAAGATAAATGTCTGGAGGACCTAATGAAGACGTATATGATGACTCAGGACCTGGGACTCATCGTCAACTGGGGGAAGTCTCAGACCGAGCCGAATCAGACTATTCTCTATTTGGGGATAGTTCTGAATTCAGTTCTTTTTTGGGCTTCTCCCTCCCAGGAGAGGCAGACCAGGTGCCTGGACAAAGTCAAAGACTTTTTAAGGAAGCAGGAATGCTCAGCGAAGGAGTGGATAAGTCTGCTGGGAACTCTATTCTCCCTGGAGCAGTTTGTCCCGTTGGGGAGACTGCACCTAAGGCCTCTGCAACACTTCCTCGCAAAGGTTCGGAACAGAAAGATCCAGGAGGACTCTTTTTCTTTTCCCATACCGACAAAGATCAAGGATCTTTTAATGTGGTGGCTGGACCCAGCTCTGTTGGGAAAAGGGATCTCCTGTTCAAGAAGAACCCCGACCTAGTGTTATTCTCAGACGCGTCCGAGTCAGGCTGGGGAGCAACACTAGGGAGCAAAGAGGTCTCAGGTATTTGGGAAGGGAGTCAGATCAGATGGCATATCAACAGGAAGGAATTGATGGCCATTTTGTTAGGGCTAAAGGCCTTCAAAACCTCGGTGTCAGGAAAGACTGTGGAGATCAATTCTGACAACACCACAGCTCTCGCGTACATAAGGAAGCAAGGGAGAACTCACTCCGTCTCTCTGTTCATAACTGCGAGAGAGCTTCTCCTTTGGGCGAATGAGAACGAGATTCAGCTGTTGACAAGGTTTGTTCAAGGGCAGAGAAACATCAGGGCAGACATGCTCAGCAGGAGGGGACAAGTCCTTCCCACAGAGTGGACTCTCAACCCGCATGTCTGTCGGAGCCTCTGGAAGTTGTGGGCAGACCTGTAATAGACCTTTTCGCCTCCAGTCTAAACCAGAGGATCCCCAACTACTGCTCCCTAGTCCCTGACGAGGAAGCTGTTGCAGTGAACGCCTTCTTGATGGATTGGACGGGGCTGGACATGTATGCCTTTCCCCCGTTCAAGATCATCAATCTGGTTTTCAGGAAATTCGCTCGCCTCGATTCGGGACGAATGATCCCAGTGGCTCCATTCTGGCCTGCGAGGGAATGGTTCACCGAAGTGGTAGGCTTGCTGATGGACGTTCCAAGAAGACTCCCGGCAAGTCCAGATCTTCTCAGACAACCCCACTTCGAGAGATTTCATCAAAACCCCCTCGCTCTCAATCTGACTGCCTTCAGACTGTCGAGAAGCTCGTTAGATCTCGAGGCTTTTCGGCACAAGCGGCGAAAGCTATTGCCAGAGCAAGGAGGATCTCTTCACAAAGAGTCCACCAGTCAAAGTGGGAGACCTTTAGAGCTTGGTGCAAGAGGCACAAGGTTTCCTCGTCCTCTATCTCTCTAAGCCAGATTGCAGACTTTCTTTTGTACCTCAGGCAGGATGCTAAGCTGGCTGTTTCTACCATTAAAGGATACAGGAACATGCTCTCAACCGTCTTTAGGCATAGAGGCTTAGAGTTATCTCAGAATAAGGACTTGCAGGACCTCATTAGGTCTTTTGAGACAACGAAGCAGGTGTAGTTAAGACCCCCTTCTTGGAACCTGGATGTGGTGTTTAAGTTTTTGTGCTCCAAGAAGTTTGAGCCTATCTCGCAAGCCTCTCTGCGAGATGTGACTAAGAAAACCCTCTTCCTTTTGACTCTAGCGACTGCCAGGAGGATCAGCAAGGTCCAGGCAATCGAGAAGCGTGTAGGCTTCACCCAAAATGGAGCGGTTCGACTTTCTCGCCAAGAATGAGAACCCTTCGAAACCCTGGCCCAGGACTTTTGAAGTCCCTAACCTCACGAATCTAGTGGGTTAGGAACAGGAAAGCCTCCTCTGCCCGGTTAGGGCTCTCAAGGCTTATTTGGCCCACACTAAGAACGTGAGGGGTGCTTCCAACTCCTTATGGTGTTCGGTGAAGGATCCTCAAAAACCCGTCAAAGAACGCTTTGTCCTTTTTCCTGAGTGAAACTATTAGGGAAGCCCACCTCTTTTGGGAGGAAGAAAACTTCGCCCTGTTGAAAGTACGGGCTCACAAAGTAAGAGCCATTGCTACCTCACTGGCATACCGGAAAAATATGTCAGGTAGGCAGATCACGAACGCAACGTTCTGGAGGAGCAACTCTGTCTTCGCTTCTCATTACCTCAGAGAGGTAAGAGTGGACTATGACAAGTGTTATACCTTGGGCCCATGCGTAGCTGCGGCTTCTGTTTTAGGCAAAGGAGTTACTACCCCCATTCAACCTTAGTTTGTGTACTTGTATATGGGTTTGTGTTTTTTATGGTTGTCTGAGGTCCTCGTCTTGTGGTACGGTTCCCTCAGTCCAGATAGATAGCTTATATCTATTTCTGCAAGATTAGATGGTTAATTTTAGTAAGGTTGCAATTCTTTTTTATTTTATGGGGCGAAGGTAGTTTCTGAAGTCTAGTCAAGTTGTTGGTCCTACCCCTTTGACAGACTCGATTGAGTTGTTAGCAGCGTAGCAGGTCTACTCCTGGCTGAACACTCCTAAGGGAAAGCGACTCTAGAGGCAGTTACCTTTGAAGTCAGCTACCTTAGCAGGTAAGGAATCAAGGTGTTTTTTCTCCTACAACTCTTTTGTTGTTTCCCCAACTATGTTTTTCTGTCTGTTTCCCTCCAAATGTGTGAATCAGCTATATATATATAACTGCCAGGTAAGTACTATTCATAAATATGGAGTTTTTATGATAAAACAAAGTTTTATGAATACTTACCTGGCAGTTATATATATATTTTAAAGCCCACCCACCTCCCCTCAGGGGACAGGTCGGGCAAAGATAATCTGAGGAACAGAAAACGGGAATAATTACAAGTACCACCCTGTAAGGGTTGTTAACCATCTAACCGCACAACCATCACAAGGCGGTTGCCGCAATTTTCTATTAAATTCTGCCGGAGTCGGAGACTCAGCTATATATATATAACTGCCAGGTAAGTATTCATAAAACTTTGTTTTATCATAAAAACTCCATTTTAGAGGCCAAAATGCCTGTCATCATTGAACTTGTTAATTACTGTCTGGATCACCCATACTGTAGGAAAGGCATGTTAGCTATAACCTTGGAAAAATAGCAATGTTGCATCCACTGCTCAAATTCTGGGATCTGGTATAATAGAAGACTCCTATTTTGTTACAGAAATATGATGTAAATGAGTCCACATTTGGCCTTCCCCATTATCTCTGAGTTATAGAAGAACCCATGTGCTTGCTCATGCATGTCAATGCAGTGGTACTATCTAAATAAACTGCTATTACTCTCCCACCATATGTTTTTATGCATAAATGAAAACTTTGTACACTTGCCAGTAACTCCAGACAGTTGATATGCTTGAATGAAACCTTAATTTTCTCTTGACTGGATGTTTAAATCACGTCCAAAGTTGCACCCCAACCTAGGTTTGACGAGTCCCAATAAAGAGAAAGATCCTGGCTCAGAAGCTTTCAACTGACGCTCCTTTGACCAAGGTTTAAAGGCTGCTCATGAATGGCAGAGGCAAAGACAGTGACAATGTCCTAGAGACTGCCCATTTATACATGTTATCAGTGGTCAAGTCCCCTTCTCCACCCAAGCTATGACCAAGGAGTGGCTACTGATGACTCAACAAGTATACCTATAGGCCTCTTCAAATCTTAGAACTTGAACCTTAGTCCGGCGATCATCAGGCAGAGACGTTTCCAATAGGCCACTGCAACTAAATGAGTTTAAACTACTGTTTGCTATATTTATAATTCATTATTGTATATTAGCTAAATAAGAGTTTAAACTTTGCTGGATATTTTAATTAATTTTTATCTTTCTTTCATCCATAACAGAAATTAATCAGTTTGACTTCAGTTCCATACGTTTGCCTACCGGAGCAACACCGGCCGCATCGGACAACTCATCAGCTGTAGGTCATGGCGCCAGTAGCCAAGGTCAGGACGGTGAGGAGCAAGATGTGGGTGGTAATGACTTTCAAGATGGGGATTTGGGCCTGGGCAGCGCAGGTGGGAATATTTTATACGGTATTAGATGAATGTCCCATTGGAGCAGAGTTGTAGTAACCAAAAAGCCCTACATTGTGCATTTCACACTTTCACAACAGTACAGTTAATTTACATGAATGGGACACTAAGGAAGGAGAAGCAGACCAGCTGTTTGAAGGAGATTGATATTCAGAACCATGGGATACAGTACAGAATTTATATTTAGAGATGATTATATTTGACTGCAACTCGGCTTCCGGGTGACTTTAGTATTTGCTGTGACCTCTTGACTGGACCCACATAACCAGCTAATTGTGTTTTTAGTTTTTCTAATATTTTAATCAATCATTTTTAGTACAAATTATTTTGTAGATTGTTTATATTTTTATTGCCATTCTGTTTTAAAAAGTTCTTATATTTATATGAGGTTGACCAATTACTGTACTCAACCTTGGCTAACGCCAATTAGTTAATTTGAGGGTGCTCATCTCCATATATTTCTGTACAAGTATTGAGAGAATTTCAGCCAAACAGTACTTTTATCTCTATAATTTCTCTGAGTTCACATTGGAGTGGAGCTTTAAGCAATTTAGTTTTGAAACAAATTATTTGGTGTATAAGAGGATTAGATCTTTTTGAAACTTTTACTAATGTATTGTGAAATTTTAGAAGATACAGTAGACACATTCTGATACTTGTACTCAGGTTTTGGAATGGTACCAGGAGTGCTAAGAAATCAAATTAAGCTGATTGGAAGTTTACGCTTCATCCTTTGGCAGCAAATGCATCAATAGTTTGCTGGTATCAAGTACAGGACTTAGAAACATTTTTTTTTTCCCTTTGTGCTTTTTAAAATGACTACATTGTATGATTTTTCTTTACCTTCCCTTATATTTAAGTATAGTATTGTGCTACCTTGTAATTTGTCTAAGGCCTTTATAAAAGTATTTTGTTTGGTATGTCTTGCTACTTTTTTTTCAGTTGTCATCTTTACTATGATCCCCACAAAGATGTGTTGTATTTACTCGCTTTTGTTATGTACGAAAGGTTTTTTTTCTACCTACCAGCAAACTATTTAATATACCACCCGCCAAAGATTTCTTTTAATATAGTCTTAGATTATTATTTATCATTAAAAGGGTATAAGCTTATTGCACTTCTTATAAGTAGTACTTATATAGTTTCCATGATTTTACCATAGAATCATAAGCTATTATCTCGAAAGTAACATCTTCATGACCTCATAAAATTTACATACTGGATAATATATTTTAAATCTCTACTTCATGCTTTCCCTCTAACTTTGGGTTAATCACCTAGAAAGGCGATAAGCGAAGACTTGAACCAGAAGACTTCCATCGAACATGAAATTACTTTCAACTTAGTTATGACAGAAGAATCTTAAGCACCACATGTTCACCTCCATCAAACGGGTATTTTACTATGAATTGATAAATCTTTTTGTAATTTTTTTGCGCTTGTAGTCCAGGAGATTAAGGTATTCTACTTCACCCAATGCCTTAGATATTATCTGAAGTGCAAAATGGTGGTGTTATATTTGGAGTCTGTGGATCCGAATTCTTCTATCCATCATTCTACAGAATTGATTTTAGTTTAAATAATGCTGTACAGGAAAATAGTACTACTGTATATTAAAATTAAGTGTTCTAGTACCAGAAGTTAATATAGCAAAAAAATTTTAAGTGAAGACACCAGTAAGGAAAACTAATTATGACAAAGCAGTAGGCTCACACTTTGTAGCCTAGAAGTAAACTATGATGTACCTAACTATGGAGCAGCTTTTAAAGACCTTTATGGTTTTCATCTTGTGGATAATGTGACTGCTAGGGTTGATTTAGTGGTGAAGTCCTTTCTAACATTGCAGTTTCTCTAGCTTCTAACATCATTACAGTTTTGCATTTGGTTAGTGTTCTTGCTATTGCTAATCATACATACATATACCAAGGCACTTCCCCCAATTTTGGGGGGTAGCCGACATCAAACAAATGAAACAAAAAAGGGGACGTCTCCTCTCTACGCTCCTCCCAGCCTGACAAGGGACTCAACCGAGTTCGGCTGGTACTGCTAGGGTGGCACAGCCCACCCTCCCACATTATCCACTACAGATGAAGCTTCATAATGCTGAATCCCCTACTGCTGCTACCTCCGTGGTCATCCAAGGCACCGGAGGAAGCAACAGGGCCTACCGGAACTGCGTCACAAACGCTTGCCATTCATTCCTATTTCTAGCACACTCTCTTGCCTCTCTCACATCTATCCTCCTATCAACCAGAGCTTCCTTCACTCCATACATCCACCCAAACCTTGGCCTTCCTCTTGTACTTCTCCCATCAACTCTTGCATTCATTACCTTCTTTAGCAGACAGCCATTTTTCATTCTCTCAACATGGCCAAACCACTTCAACACATTCATATCCACTCTAGCTGCTAACTCATTTCCTACACCCGTTCTCACCCTCACTACTTTGTTCCTAACCCTATCTACTCGAGATACACCAGCCATACTCCTAGACACTTCATCTCAAACACATTCAATTTCTGTCTCTCCGTCACTTTCATTCCCCACAACTCCGATCCATGCTAGGTTTGATGAGTTTGATCAATTGCTAATACTGTAACATTTCTCTTCAGTCAAATTCTAAACTTTTTGTAGGGACACAGAATATTTTATATATTACTGTGCCTGATGATATCAAATTTCCAGTCACCAAATTATGCTCAAATCCACAAGATTTTCTTCCATATCCTTCTAACTTTAAAAAAAAAAAATTCTGGACCTATCACCAGCACCGTACGGCAGGCTGGTAAGGGTATCGATCTTACCATCTCCAACAGAGCTCGTGCGTTGACCGTTGACTCTTACCTTTAGGGTCAATTAGCGATCGTGAGCTTGACGTAACAGTTACCGCTGTTCACTGTCATAGGTGAGCCATCCTACTAGGAACAATCATCAGTACTGTACGGTAGGTATTGGTGTTGATCATTATTCAAGCTGCTACAGAGCTCTCTCACCAAATGGTACCATCAGGGTTGATTAGCAGGTGAGTCTGGTATGGCAATTACTGCTGTTTTCATCAGTGAATAATCAGTTCTCCTGGATTGAACAATTGTTCTGTGGATAAGGGCTTGATGAAGTGTCTAGCCCCACTCCACAGAACAACTGTTGAGGTAGTGGCAAAAGGGGAGGCCCATAGTTCAAGATTCCTTCATCCACTTTGCTGGATTCTTCTATGGCCTCTTTAAAGAAGGCCTATGTCCCCTGCAGTTAGTAGGCGGAATGCATTACCTTGCATATTCCCTCTATATATTACCAAATCCATTTCATACGTACCTTCCAGGTTCCATTGCGTGAAATGTTGATAGAAGTGGAAGGATCCTGGATTTTTGGGTTAGAAGTCTTCGACCAATTTCGTAGTCCACTATCATTTCCTCTTCATGTATCATTGCAGGGAGAGAGGACGATTCTGTACCCCTCTAGACCAAACTGGTACAGTACTTTTTCAGACCACATATAATTAGAACTTTAGCTTCATACTCCAACTTTCATAAAGAGAGAGAGAGACTTAGTGCTTCCAGTGTTACAATCATCCCAAAAATGCCTCTTTCATTCCTCAGGTGTTCACATGATTGTCTGATTGTAATCATGGCCCTCTTGGATCGGTCTCTTCGGACTCTTTTGTGGCCAAAACAAGAGACTTCTTGCTCGTATTACTATCTTAAGATCATGATTGAAAGCTAGATCTTATACCCAAGCAAAGGACATTATTACTGGTAGTTTTCCTTAATACAGTACTATTATCTGCAAACTCAGAGATAGCACACCTTCTTCTGGTCAGTGGGGATAGTTGAACCATTATTGGTTGCAAGGAAGAACAGTTGTCAAAGGGAGATGTGATCATGTTCCCACTTCTTCCTTCTTATTCTCTTCAGACAATTCTCAGACGGAAGAAGCTGCAGTATTCCTCGCAGAAGGCATCTCGCAGGAAGGTCTGTAGGCCTCTAGTGTGAGTTCCCTTCTCTTTCAGGAGGGAGTGAATGATCTCACCCGCTGACTGCTACCTTAGGTTGACTCGAAGGCCAGGTGAGGGAGAGCATGTGCATTGGGTCTCGCCCTTCGATCTTTAACCTGGGGCTTGATAGAGCTGATTGTGAGCCCTATGTGATAGCTTCCTCTTTTGATTGGATGCAGACAAAGGCTAGGCATAATGCCCACCGTCACCATTCTTGTCGTAACATAGGAGGAGCATCTTGCCCTTAAGATAGCTACTTTTCTCCTCCAGGAAGGATAACGAAACACTCCCTCTTATCCATTCTTTTTGGGTACATCTAATGGAGCGTGAACCGAGTGTGACGGCTACTTCTTTGGCACTGTTTGTAGGAGAGAGGTCTTACGCATATCAATCACCAGTACCATAGCCCAGGTAAGGGTAGGAAATACACTGCTTTTGAAAGCCATTCTCCAGGAGGGAGTAACAAAGCTCACTCAATGACTCCCGTGGATTTGGTCTGGTAGATCTTATAGCCCGGTATGACAAATACTAATTATATACCATCCGAGTACCTACACTGTACAAGTAGGTTAAAATGTGTTTATCCACCTTCCCAGTTGCTCCCAGGTATCACAGTGATAGCCTCAAGTTAATTGTAGTTTTAGATCTTGGGTATGTCTCAAGAGAGAGATTCTTATGATAGAGGGTTGTAGAGAATGTATCTTTCTGGCCAGAGCATTTTTCAGCAGATAGGGAACTACTTTGACTATCTATGAATCCCTCCTCCTTGGGGAATGGTCCATGTTTGAAGGAAGCTTCAAGCAGTCTTCCAGGGTGGGATTAACCTCGTCCTCAGTGTAGTGATGCATGCACTTACTGCTAACCTGAAGAGAGTATCATAGGGACTTTCCCTCTCTTCTTTTCTTTGGCAAGAGTGTAGGAGATGAAGAAGCTCTTTGGTAGGGTCAGGTTCCTCAGGGAATGGTCCATACTCGAAGGGAGCTTCGATCAGTTTTGCCTACCCTGGTCCTTGTCATTCCACTTTCTATTAACCTTTTAAGCCAGTACTGACCGAGGCACTTACCGCTCATACATCCTTATGCGTTCTTGGCCCCGTTGCTTTTCATACTATTCACTAATATGTTGTTTAGCCTTAAAAACAAGCTTGTTGCTTATACAGATGTTGCTACTGTCTTTGCATCAAATCCTTCTGAATGTAGTCCTGTGGTTACTGAATCCTTTAATAGATATCTAGCAAAATTAATGCATGAAGCAAATTATGGGTGATGAAGTTGAACCCTAATAAAACACAAAGTATGGTTGTAAGTAGCTTGAGGATAGTGGCTCCTTAACAACCAGATCTTTTCAGTAAAAATGACTTAACTATATACAGTGAACCCTCGCTACTTCGCGGTTCGACCATCGCGGATTCACCACTTCGCGGATTTTTTCCATAACCCATATATATACAGTAATATATATATATGTATATATATATATATATATATATACATATATATATATATATATATATATATATATATATATATATATATGTATGCATGTATTTATGTATATATGTAGGTATGTATATGTGTATACATATAAATATATATATATATATACACACACACACACACATATATATATATATATATATATATATATATATATATATATATATATATATATATATATATATATATCTAAAGTAGGAAGATGTGATGTAGTTCTAAGGGAAAAGTATGGGAAATATGTCTGGGTAATAAGCAAAGCTCTACCTCCAGTTTGTTTCTTCATTATGATCAGAGATAAATGTAAAGAAAACATTGGTTGCCATTTTTTATCGTGCTTTTTAGCATGTTTAGGAAATGCATGATATAAAATCACCTTTAATATTTGTGCCTGTTTTAGTTTAGGGTACTGTAGTACATGCATTAAGTGTTCTGTACATTAAAGGGTAGTTTGTTAACAGTACTACGTACAAGGGAAGGTTTTAAAAGTCTGAATATACATGTTGAATAAATAGGTAAATATGGTGTCACTACTTCGCGGATTTTCACCTATCGCGGCCGCGACTGGAACCTATCTACCGCGATAAACGAGGGTTCACTGTAATATAGTTTAAAATTCTAGTTATGATTTTGTATTGCATAATTACTTGAAAAACACAACCAGTTAGTTTCTTCCTCTGTTGTCACATTGAGAGAAAGTCTTTTAAGATTTTTGGTGATCAGTCTATCTATCCACAGGATTGCTTTAATTCTTTCATTCTACCATGTTTTGAATGTTGTGTTGTGCTGTTAAGTATCATATTAATTTGTTGAACAAAAATGTGTGGTCTGTTAAATTTCATATTTCTGACTTGAGGTGTTGATCTCTGGCACCATTGTTCAGTTAGATCATTGTGCATGTTGCCTATGATTTTTTCTAATTCTGACCATTTATTACATATATATGCAGTTAATTGTAACAATCATGTCTTCTTCATTATGAGATGCAATATAATACAGTATTCTGCAGGTTTTATTGCACCTGCGACCAGATTATCGAATGATCTTTCTAATCTGGTGGTTAAACTGGTGAAAGATCAGAAGTTAAAACTTGTCCCAAATGCTTTCCTATTGAAGAGTTTGATATAAGTCGAGTTTCATAGTATATGTGATGTCTATTTGTTACTGATCTTGTTGTATTTCATACTTTTTTATAGATTCTCATTCATAGATTATTTGTTACTTCTTTATTTCTTTTTGCACTTGGCTGCTTTCCCTGTTGGATCCCTTTGGCATGTAGCATAGTGCTTCTCTTACTAGAGTTCTAGCTTGGCGAGTAATGATAATAATGTAGAGCTATTAGAAGGTTGCTTTCTTAACTCCCTTATGATACCAGAAAATAAAAAGAACCTTCCAGTTTGCTTGTAGGGTGCTTAATCCCACTAACAACTAAGTCTCCTATTTTAAATGATGAATCGTTTGTATATATGTTGGAGCAAATAGATTTCGAAGTCATTTTCATTTTTCCCAGCTATACAACCCTGAGTCCTTTAATATACGTTTTCCACCTCCCAACCCTCTCAGTCCGGGGTCTAAGGCCAAAAGTGGATAGTCTTCGATAGACAGGGCTACCCCCTCACACCTTCTGTCACTAACCAGCTACAGAACCTTGTTAATGATTCAATGGCTGTTCTAGCATAAGCTGAAGTCGTCCCCTGTTTTGTAGGACTTGGGTGTGTTAAGTTAGGTAAAATACAAATTACTTTTGAAATGTGTTATTTTTGTGGTTGAAGGCCTATTAGAGCTTAAATTATTTGTACTGTTTCACTGTGATTGGTGGCAATTTTTATTATGGTAATCCAATTACAGTTTCTTGTCCCCTTAGGTTTACCCTAATTAGATGTAAGGTTAGTTTTTAATGTGTGTTAATATCAGTTTTTATTATTGAAGAGAAAAATTGCTCTCTTAACCAACCCAAGCTAAATTTAAGAAGGATTGCCAACTGAATTAGGTTCTTATACTACATGTATGCTATATTTGTTGCAATTATAAGTAATAAATTTCACAATTTTGTTGGGTTACCTTGGTGTAATGACTAGTTTGTGTTTATTCTCATAAACTATTACTTGTCCTGCATGGGTGAGACATGTACTGTCATTCATCTGGCTATTTCTTTATTGTATTGAAAGAAATATGTTTTATCTCATCCATATTCTAGGTAATGGACAAGATGATCCGGCAGTCATCAGAGACATGCTACTCGCAAATCCAGAGCAGCTAGCTCTCCTAAAGCATAATAATCCCAGATTGGCGGAAGCTCTAACAAGTGGTGATTTAGGTTAGTTCTTACTGTTACTATGATGCTTTAGTGAATAATTTCTCTGTATTAAGTTGTTCTGACACAGATACAAACCTTCGCTATTTATAGGGTATTACAGTACTTTCGGCAACGCTGAAAACCAGCTAAGACAATTTTAGTAAGGGATAATTACCCCATCCGCTAGTTAGCAGGAGGGGGTTGGGGTAGACTAGCTACCCCGTTCACTCACACCTGTCGGTTGAGTAACCACTTTTGCTTTTGGCTTGGTAGAGTGCGGACGTGCCGTCTCTCTCTCTCCCGTTAAACAAACTGCCTTGACTTTATTACTTTTCCTTTTTCTTTTGTGTGTATCGGTGTGTGATTGGTTATTTTCCCGCTATGCGGACATGTCCAGGGATTGAAGGCTGCTGCTGCGGCACCTTCATGTCGTCCGTGGAGACGGACCCATACCGTTTATGCCTGGCTTGCCGGGGAACTCAGTATTCGCGGGACAACACCTGTTCCGAGTGTAGGGAGTGGCCTGCCTCCCAGTGAGAGACGTTTGCGCGTGGAAGAAGAAGAAGTCTAAACGCGAATCTTCGCTTTCGGGGTCTTCCTCGAAATCGAAGAAATCCCGGGCTTCTGCTTCTACGCCCAGATCTCTGCCCGAAGCTGATCCTCGACCAGGTCCTTCCGGGGCACGGACGAGCAGTAGCGCAGGGCTTTTGACTCCAGGTCAACCCTGTGGGATAGACAAAGGTGGCGGCTCCCCTAGTGAGTCGGCTCCTTCTCTTCCCCCAGGGAGCGCCTGTTCTTTTCCAGACCTTGTGTTTTTATGGCCATCGCTGGGCGTCGATGGCCCCCCTACGAAGGAAGTTTTCCTCGAACTCCTCCAAAGGGGAGCAGAGAGAAGGCAGTCATCTCCTTCCTCTGCGGAGGTCGATCCTCCTCTTCTGGGCGCAGGCGCTGTTACCCGTCGGTCAGGCCGAGAGTTAGCTAACCCACAGGGGCGGTGGCAGGGCTCTCTCCAAGGCAAGCTTCCCCTTTGGGGGAACATATCTCTCGTTCACGAGAGAAGATTGCCTCTGTGCATCGGCAATCTCCTTACGCTTTAGGTTATCTTCCAGGGGCGGAAAAAGATCCGTGTCATAAGCGTAGTTCTCCTTTGGGTGAACTCTCCTCCCCTGCGGAGGAATTATCTGTAGACCTTAATCAGTCTCCCTCTCGAGCGGAGTCTGTTGAACGTTCCTCTCTGGAGGTTCGTAGAGTGGAGGGGTGGGTAACCCCTCTCTACCCCGGATGTTCTCCTCCTCTGGCTGTGAGGAGACGTCTTTTTGATCCTGCTGGTTCTCCTCACGTTGACCCTTCAGGGTCTCGTGACGATCACCCTTTGGGGTGGCGTGATCATGAGCCTTCGGGCTCTCGTCATGTTGATCCTGCGGGTTCTCATGACAGCAGGAGTCCTTCGGGTCTCCGTCGCGCTGAACCTTCGGGCTCTCGCGACTTGAAACCTTTGGGTTTCTGTTACGCTGAACCCTCGGGCTCTCGTAACGACGGTAACGTTGAACCTCCTGGTTCTCGTACTGTCAGTCATGTGGATCCTTCAGGATCTCGTGACTCGTTACGTAATCCTTAGTGGTCTCGTAACCTGAGTTACGCTGAACCCTTGGGCTCTCGTAACTCTAGTCGCGCTAACACTATGGTGTATCGCGACAGAGAAACTTCGGTTTCTCGTTGCGTTGATCCTTCGGGTTCGCGCAACACAGTTCACGCTGAACTTTCGGGTTCTCGTGACCAAAGTCATTATTTTTATGACAGAGTTTTCAAACTCTCGTTGTGTTGATCATTTGCACTCGCACAACACAAGCTATCGTGAACCTTCAGGTGAGCGTAGCAGTGAGTTCTCTCACCAACCTGAGAGCTCTCGCGCGCACGACCAAGTTGGCGCGCACGGCCAAATTGGCGCGCACGACCGAATCGGCGTGCATGACTGACTTGGCGTGCACGACCGTCTTGGCGCGCACGACCGAATCGGCGTGCATGACTGACTTGGCGTGCACGACCGTCTTGGCGCGCTTAAACTAATTGGCGAACATCCTGTTGCTCGCCATGCGCGCGAACAACATACTGCGCGCCATGCGTGCGAGCAACCTTATGCGCGCCAGGTGCGCGAACAACCTCATGTGCGCCATGTGTGCAAACAACCTCATGTGCGCCACGAGCGCGAAAAAGGTGCGCGCAATCGGGGAAAGGTGTGCGCACGAGCACCCTTCCGCCTACTAACAGTTCGGCGCAAGAGCGCGCGACCATCTTGGCGCTCACGATCAGTCTTTCGAGCCCCTTAGGCCTCAACAGAGACCGCAGTCGCCTGCGTGACCGAGCCCAGACCCTATCCCTAAGGGTAGGCCTGTGCCGATCGTGCCTGTAGGGAAGCCTCCAACAGACAAGAGGGTTAGGAAACCTGCCCAGGTTCCTAGACCCAGAGAGCAGTTGTTTCCTAAGGACCTCCCCCTTAGTTCCTCAGGAGCCCGTGACCTCCCGTGGCTGAGCACCTTATTCAATGTAATGCGCCAAGCCATGAAAGGAGTCGTTCCCCACTCCCAGTCCTTAGGTGACACACCTAGGATCCCCTTATCGCCTCCTCTCTTCCCAGGGTCCTCACCTCCCTCAGATCCTAGAAGGAGTTCGGGAGATCCCACACGGGCGGGTCCTTCTGCCAAGGGGAGACTGTCATCCCCTCGCAAAAGACCTTTGGAGGAGATTAGCCATGAACCTCAGGGTAGCTCCCTGCTGTTCAAGATGCCACAGGCCAGGCCAAAGGGGAAAAGGCAAAGGATTTGTCCTTCGCCCCCCAAGGAGGATAGGGTTACTTCCTATGGAGACTCTTTCTGTCCTTTATCGGTCGAGATAGTGTCTAAGGAGGCATGACCTGCGACCGGACGAGACTCATCCCGTTCGGTAACGGACTTACATTCCACCTGTAAGACGACGGAGTCCTCTAGGCCCTTGGGGACAGAGGACCTCCGGCTTCGTGGGAGGGAACTGAAGGATTTTTTCACCATCCCCAAATCCTCGGCCAGGCTTCCTTCCTCACTGTCGCCCAGGCAGTAGGAAGCGAGCACCTCCTTGGCAGTCTCCCTATCCCCAGTTTATCCAGTTGACGACTTTGACCCACTCCGGGCTCCTATGGATGAGAGCTCGGACATGGAAGGGCAGAGTGATCTCGAGGACGACGTTCTGCCAGCAGCCGCTAGCCCTAAGCTTACGGAGGATGAGAGGAAGGAGTCGGAACACGCCTCCTGGCAGGTCCTAGCCTGCATCCGTTCCATCAATGGACTTCCAGATCCATCGGCAGCCCCTCTAGATGGAAAAGAAACGGTCCTTGACCAGTTCTATGGCACTCAGAAACCTCATAGGACCAGTGCAGCTTTGCCCTGGTCAAAGGGGTTGAAGAGTGGCAAACAGAAGGCTGTGTCCCAGGCAACTGGTTCCAACTCTTCTCTCCGCTCCAACTCGTCCTCCAAGCTCCTACCTCCTCCGTATGTGTTTCAGAGGAGGTACTACGAGATCCTCGGGGAATCTCTTCCAACGCTGCCTCTCGACCACTCTATAGAGGCACTCTCGAATGCCACCCCCTTCGAGAAACTTACGGGACTTCCAGTCTCCTTTTCGGCCTCTGAAATCCTAAACTAGGAGAAGGTGGCGAAGTACGCCATGCAGGCTACTTTGTGGCTGGATTTCTGGTTAGGATCCTTAGGACAACTGATGTGGTCTAAGGATCTGTCTCGGGAGTCCTACAGGAAGTCTTTGGAGACTCCTATTGTCTGGCACTCGGGCCATCGAGTTCCTCTCCCATCAGGTAGTGAACCTTTGGGCCAACACTATCCTGAAGAGGAGAGATGCCATCATAGGCAAGTTCTATAGACATCTCCCTCAGGCCGAAGTAGCGAGACTGAGAAATGCTCTTTTCGAGGGCAATTCTTTGTTCCATCCCGAGGATGTCGAGCGGGTGGCAGAGAGGTGGAGGAAGTCCAGTCAGGACTCCCTCATCCAAAAGGTCTTAACGGCTAGACCTTACCCCTCGCAGCCATTGCGGAAAGCACAGCAAAACCCGCAGCCGAAAAGGGCTAGAGACCCAAAACAGCAGGGTAAAAAGGGTGCAAAGCAGGCCTTTCACAGCAAAAAGTCCTTTCGTGAAGGAAAGGGTAAGAAGGGATCTGGCCGAGGCCAGTCCCAATAAGACAGGCAATCCTCCTATTTGCCCACCTGTGGGGGATGCCAGCAAAGCCGCTGGCAGAGGTGGCCTCACCACGGGGCCGAACCATGGACGGACGAGGTGATTCGTTCAGGGTATCGTATCCCATTCATGCTCTCTCTCCCTCCACTGACGAGTGCCGATTCCATCGAACTCCTGTGCGAAGGGATCTGCACAGGAGTTTGCTCTCAGGGCAGAAGTCCAGTTCATGTTGGAGAAGGACGTTCTCCAGGAGGTCCTCGATGGTTCCCCAGGCTTCTACAGTCGACTCTTATTTTGAAAAAGGCGTCTGGAGGCTGGAGACCAGTCATCGACCACTCGGCCCTGAACAGGTTTGTCGAACAGACACCTTTCAGGATGGAGACGGCCGATACAGTCAGACAAGCGATAAGACCCCAGGACTAAATGTGCTCTCTAGATCTGAAGGACGCATACTTCCAGATCCCAATTCATCCTTCTTCCAGGAAGTATCTGAGATTCATGTTCAATCGGAAGCATTACCAGTTCAGGGTGCTGTGTTTCGATCTTTCCACAGCACCCCAGGTATTCACGAGAGTATTCGCCCTAGTATCATCTTCGGGTCACAGAGTTGGCATCCGTCTCCTAAGATACTTGGACGACTGGCTGATTCTGGCAGACTCGGAGGCGGCCCTTCTCCGCCACCGAGACGAGTTTCTAAGGTTTTGCCAGGATCTGGGGATCGTGGTAAACCTCGAGAAGTCTCAACTGCTCCCCTCTCAAGAACTGGTATACCTAGGCATGCAATTAGACACCCTAAGGCACAAAGCGTTTCCATTAGACGAAAGGATCCAGAGACTGAGGGAGATAACACAGGTCTTCCTCAGTCGGGAAGAGCTCCCGGCGCAGTATTGGCTTCACCTTCTTGGTCACCTCTCTTCCCTGACCCGACTGGTCCCCAACAGTCACCTCAGGGTGAGATCCCTCCAGTGGTGACTAAAATCCCAGTGGAACCAACACTCCGATTCCCGGGATCACCTAGTCTGCATAGGGCTAGAGGAACAGTCGGACCTCAGGTGGTGGCTGGCAGAGCCGAACCTCTGCAAAGGGGTCGATCTTCTCGTCTCTCCCCCGGAATTGATGCTTTTTTCGGATGCATCAAAAGAAGGGTGGGGGCTCACGTGCTGCACCATTACATCTCTGGCCAATGGTCCGAATCAGAAAGGTACCAGCACATAAATCTCTTGGAGATGAGGGCAGCCTTTTTTGGCCCACAAAAAGTTCCACCAGGTCCTGGCGGGGCACTCCGTGGTGTTGATGAGCAACAACACCACGGTAGTAGCTTATCTAAGCAAACAGGGCGGTACCTTTTCGCACCAGCTGTGCCATCTTGCAGTAGAGATACTCAGATGGGCAGAGGACAACTCGGTGACTCTATCAGTTCGCTTCATTTTGGGCAACCCCCCAGATGCTTAAGCCTTGATGAGGATGGGGGGCTTAGGAATTAGCAGCTGGGCTCTAATGAACAGTTGGAACTACTTTCCCACTGGACCTCGGTGCCCAGCTGTCGATCCAACTAAATCAGTCAGCACTTTCTCTTTTACTTTAGGTTATTTCTTTTTTTCTCCCATCGCTTCCTTTTTGGCTCGATATTGTTGACGACTTTGGCATGTTCGATTATACTTTGGCTGCTGCTTTGGATTTGGCACAGTGTGGATGGACGGCATTCCATCTCAACCTGTGCCAATTTAGATGCCATCACCCTTTTGCAGACCCCATTGGGTGCAGACCAAGTCTGTTAAGAGTCGGGCTCCAGTGATCCAGTTTTAAGTCACCCATATTTGCGGGTAATGTCTGACGCCAGGCATTGGAGTAGACGGTGGGAGGGGCTAACTACCCTCACTGACCAGTGTACGCCCACCTAAAGAGAGGCAGCCCCTCTCTAATAGAGGACTGGTCCCCGCTGAAGCCTCTTCTCGTGTTGGGCCACATGGTATAGGAGGACTGACGTCATCCGATAAGAGGTGGATAACCCGGCTTGCTCATACCAAAAAAACCCATCCCTTTGTTGAGGACCTGGAAAACGCAAACATGGACCTCGGTACAGACAGATCCCACTCGGGTTCTAATATTATTACATTAGAACCTTATTCATGTCATGTGAATAATAAAACACTAGGGAAGAAGAGAGAGAGAGAGAGAGAGAGAGAGAGAGAGAGAGAGAGAGTGAAAAATGATGACAGTACAGAAAGATATAGAAAAGTAGAAGTATTACCTGGTCACTATGAAGTAGTGAATTATGAACATTTTTTTTATCTTAGAATTTGAAAACGGAAGAAATGAGCGTGTAAATGTTTTTAAAGCTAATAGGAAAATAGTTACTTTATGTGGAGGGCAGCCAAAAATTCTACCCCAGGGAAATGGAAGTCTCTTGATTGAGACACTATCCCCATTACAAGGTGAAAGGTTAAAAACACTTACAACATTGAATGGTCATAGCGTAAAATGCGTTTCGCACCCTACTTTCAACCAGAGTAGAGGTGTGATATATGCTCCAGAATTGCTGGATCTAGAGGAAAAAGAAATTGAGGATGAACTGAAAAATCAAGGAGTAGTTAAAGTAGTCAGAATGAGAAAGAGAGTTGGAGAACAACGTATTCCTCTTGCTACTTTAATTATAACAATTTGATCAATGCCGATTACCAAATGTTATAAAAGCTGGTTGGTTATCTTTGAAGGTAAAACTATATATCCCTTCACCATTGCAATGTTATCATTGCCAAATGTATGGCCATTTGAGCCAGAAATGTAATGAAAAACTAAACAATAAACCAGCTGTTTGTGCCAACTGTGGAAAAAGTAGTCATGGAGTATGCATAGAAAACACTAATTGCATACATTGTGGGGAAGCACACCCAGCTACATCTAAAGGCTGTGTTAAGTTTATTTTTGGAAAAGAAATTCAGGCCATTAGGACCATGGAAAGGGTTAATTTTAAAGAGGCTCGTAAAAGAGCTCTTGAAAAGTAGCTAAGACCAGGGCAACTTTTTTCAATGGTTCTGAAGAAAAACTTACCAAACCACACAGACGAAAATTATATCTCTACTTCTAAGATAAAGAAACAAATGAAAGTAGTTAAAGAGGTTGAAAGTCCCATCGAAAATCTATATCCAGAAATTGTAGAAAAATCTAAACAGATACTTAAAGATCTAAAAATTATTCAAAAGCCAACTACTCCGATTTTAAACAATAGTACAAACCTCTCACAGGCCGTCTCCTTGCCTGATCTGATGGAGGTTCCACTTGAAACCAATTTACCTGGTAAACCTGTAGTGGGGAAGGTGCAAAAATCTGACAGATCACAACCTTTTAATCGAAAGAGAGAGAGACCTCCATCTCTCTCGCCTCCTACCATAAGAAACATTAAAGTCACTACTTCAAATAAATATGATATCTTGTCTGCTGATGTTTCTGATCAACTAGACGGTAAATTGAACCAATCAGAAATTCAAGTTGAGGTCCACCATCCTCCTTAACAAAAAGAGAAACACAAAACCCACTATATCAAGATCCTCTCTAGAGATACCTCCGGGAAATATTGTTAGATCAAATATTGCCAATGGGAAGACTTCATCTAAGGTGTCTTCCAAAAAATAAACCTTAGTTTTTCTTCCATTCTGCAATGGAATTGCCAGGGCTTAAGGGCGAAATATGAACAACTTGAGCTCCTCATACGTAAGCACTCCCCTATAACAGTATGTCTATAAGAAAGCAAGCTCGATGCTAATACTCCTTGTCCTCGTGAGTATGTTAGCTATAGGACACCATATGATCAACAAGCAGGGAGCCATGGGGGAAGTCTTATATACGTTCGTCGAGATGTTCCCCAAATATCTTTGTCTATCTGTACCCCTCTGCAGGCAGTGGTTGTACAGATTGATATATGGAGAAAATACACAATCTGTTCTCTTTACTTGCCTCCAAATGACTCTCATATGATAATATAGTAGCCTTTTCTCTTACTAGGAGATCTTAATAGTAGACATCCTTTATGGGGTGATGTTTTGGCAAATGCAAGGGGTAATATTATATCAATTTTGGAGAATGAAGATGTCGGACTCCTTAATACAGGAGAGCCCACACATTTCCATGTACAGACAGGTACCTTGTCCTGCATTGACCTATCAGTTGCAAGCTCTAACTGTCTTCTCGATTTTAATTGGAGAACATTAGATGATTGGCATACTAGTGATCATGCACCAATCATTATAAACACCAACAATAGTCCACCTTTACAGAGATCGCCTCGATGGAATCTTGATAAGGCGGACTGGGATAGATTTCGGGAGCTAAGTGAAATTGAAGGAAATGCAGAACAGGTTGATGATGCCATAGACTTACTTAATGGAACTCTTCACACAGCAGGAGTCAATTCCATTCCCAAAACAACAGGGATATTCAGACGACGACCAGTCCCGTGGTGGTCATCTGAACTAACTGCCCTGCACAGAGCCACATGAAAGTCTTTAACTCGATTGCGCATGCGCCGTACTGAGGAGAATTTAGTCATATACAAGAAATGTAGAGCACAGTTCTGTCGTGCCATGAAAGAAGCTAGGCGCCAGTCTTGGATGTCATTTGTTTCCTCCATTAACAGTAGAACACCAACTTCATCTGTGTGGAGGAAAGTAAAAAAGATACCAGGCAAATTCACCCCAAACCCACCACCAGTGTTAAAGGTAAATGGCCAGTACTGTATATGACTGGAGCAACCGAAGTTAGCAATGCCCTGGCTGACCATTTTTCAAATGTATCTTGCAAGTGTGAAGCAGCTCCTGGTCACCAGTATAGGAGCATTGAAGAAAAGAAAGTTTTAAATTTCGCAACAAGAAAGCAAGAGTCATACAATTCTCCTTTTACTGAAAGAGAATTTGATTCTGCTCTTGCTATGTGTAACAATACAGCCCCTGGACCCGATGGAATTCCATATGCAATGATTAAACACGTACATTTTAATACAAAGTTATTTATTTTAAGCATTTTTAATAGAATATGGCATGATCTTAGTTATCCAAGTGTTTGGGAACTAGCCATTATTTTAGCCTTTTTAAAACCCGGTAAGGACAAGTTTTTAGCAGCAAATTATAGGCCAATTGCATTGACATCTTGATTGTGCAAAATCATGGAGAAGATGGTCAATGTAAGACTGATGTGGTACCTTGAAAAGAAGGGTATTTTCAATATTAATCTTACCCGATAATCATGTAGCTGTCAACTCTGTTGCCGACAGAAATCTACGGTCGGGATACGCCAGCGATCGCTATACAGGTGGGGGTGAACACCACAGCGCCATCTGTGGTCAGGTACTCCAGTACTTCTTGTCAACACCACCTCAATTTTTCCTCTGTCGTGCCTCCGGCTAGACCTACATGGATACGCTGTTGATTCTGGAGTTATTGCTCACGATTTGGTGATGTATTTGCTCTAGAGTTTAGCCTTCGCTATTCAGGAAGCTTTATCATTAGCTTAGCAAGTTTTTGGAATTAATTTGATTTAATTTTTGATTTAATTTTGGTGACGAAGAGAGTATGAACTCTCACTTTTAATGGCCGACCCTTCCCTTAGACGGAAGTGTTGGTGTCGAAGAGAGTATAGACTCTCTTTCTTAATTTTGCTTAACAAAAGTTATAGATTTATTTTATATCTCTCCGCCTTTTATAGGCCTCTTCGATTAACTTCCTTTTATTATAAACTTATTAAAATTAATTTTTATATTTGTTTATATTCGACCTTTCCTAATAGTAGGCGGTCTTTTCTTGGAACCGAAGTTAATTAACATTGAGCCCGTCATTTCGTTTTTACCTGTTAACATATTATGCCATTTTAATGTTTTTGAAAGAATTTCTTTGATAGTCTCGTACTGTTTTCAAAGTTGAACTAACGTTTTGTTTTGTCTCTGCAGTTGTTGACGTTCAGAACGTTCAACTTGCGCTCTATCGTTACGATAGAGAGAGAGTATTCACGGTGTCACGTTGCAGTAAGAGTAGAACGATTCTATCGTTTTGTTCATTCTTTCTTAGCTTAAATGGTTTTAATTCTAATAAAGGAACTTTTTATTTGGGAAATCTTTCAGTTTTTTTCCTTTAACAATAATATGTTTTAACGATATATATAATTGGGCTCATCTCTCAGGTTCTAAGTCAAGAGAGAGAGAGAGAGAGATAGAGACGGAGGGAGAGAGAGGAGGATAAACGTTTCGTTCAAGCGGGTAACGTTGTTATCGTTTTTGCTCTTCTCCCTAGTCTCTTTAGGGGAAGAAGGTAAACGTTTCTAGAGTTTTATTCTTGTTCTCAGGCTTTATGCGGTGAGAGATTTTAAACGTAGTTTATTTGATCTAGTGTTTAGTCTCTTTTCCAGCCACTGAATTATTTATCTTTCATTATGTTTTTCTGTTACATTGTAATACTGTTTTCGCAATTACTAACTTTTAATGAAGGATAGAATTGCGTGTTTCAGGTACAAACCACTTAAAGTTTCGAGTTCAGTGAAATAAGTGCAAACAGAAAATCAAAAGTGATAAAGTGATAAGCGCAAAGTGTTACAGTGTTGCGTTCGAGGGTTTGTCTGTTCGTGCCAGTTGTTCGCCTAGTCTGGGACCTCTTACAAGCTCCCAAGCAGGGGAGAAGTAACGTCGAAGGACTTATGGGTTCATCAGGCCTTGATCGACGAACAGACGTTTCCCTCCGTGGTTTCGGGTGTAACCAACTCACGTAGCCGACGTGATCACCCCACCCACACAGAGACGAGAGAGCCCTTTTATTCCTCGTCTGCGGAAGAGGTTTCTCGCAGAAACCATGGACCAAATCTTGCAGCTTTTAAGTGCAAGTCGGTCCCTTCCGCGCAAGTCCAACTCCTAGGTGGTGCCATTAGCACTGGGTCAGTTCGGACTTGCTGCAGTACGACAACTGCACACCTCCCAGAGAGGCAAGGTGGTATCGCAACAGGCAGTAACTCCGTCTGTTGCCGCACCAGCTGTTTTAGACCCTCAGTCTCAACGGACAGTAGCTCCGTTTGTTGTTGTCTTTCTTAAACTCTAGTGGTCTATGCTGCAGACAATGCAGTCTCAGCTTGCGGTGTTGATGCAGGAGTTTCAGGCAGAGAAGGTTAGCACACCTCCTCCTGCGAGCGCTCCTCCACCTCTGCGCAGTCCACCCTGCCAGACGTATGATGTTGAGGCTCCTCCTGCCTCCATGCGTGAGCTGCCGCATTGGGAGTTGCCAGGTACCAGCGCTATGCAGCAACCTCCACTTTCCTTGAGGCAGGAGCCTCATGCTATGCGGCAACCGCCTCAACTCTTGAGGCAAGAGCCTCAACTCTTGAGGCAAGAACCTCAACTCTTGAGGCAAGAGCCTCAACTCTTGAGACAAGAGCCTCAACTCTTGAGGCAAGAGCCTCAACTCTTGAGGCAAGAGCCTCAACTCTTGAGGCAAGAACCTCAACTCTTGAGGCAAGAGCCTCAACTCTTGAGGCAAGAACCTCAACTCTTGAGGCAAGAGCCTCAACTCTTGAGGCAAGAACCTCAACTCTTGAGGCAAGAGCCTCAACTCTTGAGGCAAGAACCTCAACTCTTGAGGCAAGAGCCTCAACTCTTGAGGCAAGAACCTCAACTCTTGAGGCAAGAACCTCAACTCTTGAGGCAAGAGCCTCAACTCTTGAGGCAAGAACCTCAACTCTTGAGGCAAGAACCTCAACTCTTGAGGCAAGAGCCTCAACTCTTGAGGCAAGAACCTCAACTCTTGAGGCAAGAACCTCAACTCTTGAGGCAAGAGCCTCAACTCTTGAGGCAAGAACCTCAACTCTTGAGGCAAGAACCTCAACTCTTGAGGCAAGAGCCTCAACTCTTGAGGCAAGAGCCTCTCTCTGCGCAGCCACCTCCTCAACCTTGAGGCAGACGCAACTCTTGAGGCAGGAACCTCATGCTATGAGGCAGCCGCCTCAACGCATGCAGCAACCGCATTCTTCACAGCATGAGCCTCTCTCTGCGCAGCTACCTCCTCAACCCTTGAGGCAGACGCAACTCTTGAGGCAGGAACCTCACAGGAGCCTCATGCTATGCGGCATCCTCCTCAAACCATGAGGCAGGAGCCTCATGCTATGCGGCATCCTCCTCAACCCATGAGGCAGGAGCCTCATGCTATGCGGCAACCTCCTCTACCCATGAGGCAGCCTCATGCTATGCGGCATCCTCCTCAACCCATGAGGCAGGAGCCTCATGCTATGCGGCATCCTCCTCAACCCATGAGGCAGGAGTCTCATGCTATGAGGAGCCTCATGCTATGCGGCATCCTCCTCAAACCATGAGGCAGGAGCCTCATGCTATGCGGCAACCGCCTCAACCCATGAGGCAGGAGCCTCATACTATGCGGCATCCTCCTCAACGCATGCGGCATGAGCCTCATCCCTTGCAGCATGAGCCTCATCCCATGCAGCATGAGCCTCATACCATGCAGCATGAGCCTCATCCCATGCAGCATGAGCCTCATCCCATGCAGCATAAGCCGCACGCCATGCAACATGCTCTGCTTACCTTACAGCATGCTCTACATACAGCATGCTCTGCATACAGCATGCTCTGCATACCTTACCGCATGCTCCTCAGTCACACATCTTTGGTTGTTGCCAACTCACTAGACTGTCAAGCAGTTTCATAACGTTGCCTTCTAGTCTGCTGCTTTTGCACCAGTGAAACCCTCACTGAGAGAACTTAGCTTTTCTCGGATATGGTTCCTGTAGATGAGAAAGTGCTATTCTCCCTCCTTCTGATATTCCCTTGAGGACTCTGTCATTTGGAGAGGAGCCTTTAGCTGCTTAGCCTCCTATGGACTTTTATTTAAGCATAACATGCTTCCAGGGAGGGTAATGGTTCCACTTCAGTCGCTAACCCCGTCTGTTACCACACCTGCTCCCATAGACCTTGAGCTTTGTTGCAAGACATGCAGTCCAAGCTTAGTCCTTGTTAGAGGATTTTTTGTTTACGGAGTCAGTGTGTCACTGGGAAGACGTTCAACAACCAGCAGAAGTGACTTGTTGTGACGCAGTGCGGCAACCTCAGCAACCCGATAAGGAGTTGTCTGTACGACCCAGACAGTCTAGACAGCTTCGGGTTGTCGCTGTACTTCCTCGCTTCCCCATGGTTGACAGTTCACAGACTGTGCAGCAGTACCATGATCTTGTGTCCGGCTCCGTCAGACGACTAGCTTTTAAGAGCTCCCACAAGTCGTCGCTGTCTGGAGATTCTCAGATGGACTATGGATCTGACCAAGGAACTGGGCCTCCTGGTCAATTTTGAGGAGTCCCAGCTCGTCCCATCCCAGACCATTGTCTACCTGGGTATGGATCTTCAGAGTCGAGCTTTTCGGGCTTTTCCGTCGGCCCCAAGGATCTACTAAGCCCTAGATTGCATCCAGAGCATGCTGAGAAGGAACCGATGCTCAGTCAGGTAGTGGATGAGTCTAACAGGGACACTTTCATCGCTGGCCCTGTTCATCGAGTTAGGGAGACGCCACCTCCGCCCCCTTCAGTATCATCTAGCGGCTCACTGGATAAAGGACATGACGCTAGAGACGATCTCAGTTCCTGTTTCCGAAGAGAGGAGGTCTACTCTCACGTGGTGAAAGAACAGCTTTCTTCTCAAGGAAGTCTACCTTTGGCTGTTCAGAAACCCGACCGCCGTCTCTTCTCTGACGCATCAGACACGGGCTGGGGTGCGACTTTGGACGGACAGGAATGCTCGGGAACATGGAATCAGGAGCTAAGGACACTTCACATCTATTGCAAGGAGCTGTTGGCGGTTCATCTGGCCTTGATAAACTTCAAGTCCCTCCAGCTTAACAAGGTGGTGGAGGTGGACTCTGACAACACCACAGCCTTGGCTTACATCTCCAAGCAGGGAGGGACTCATTCGTGGAAGTTGTTCTAGATCGCAAGGGACCTCCTCATCTGGTTAAAAGATCGAAAGCTCACGCTGGTAACTAGGTTCATTCAGGGCGATATGAATGTCATGGCAGATCGCCTTAGCCGGAAGGGTCAGGTCATCCCCACAGAGTGGACCCTTCACAAGAATGTTTGCAGCAGACTTTGGGCTCTGTGGGGTCAGCCAACCATAGATCTGTTCGCTACCTCGATAACCTAGAGGCTCCCGTTGTATTGTTCTCCGATTCCAGACCCAGCAGCAGTTCACGTGGATGCTTTTCTGCTGGATTGGTCCCATCTCGACCTGTATGCATTCCCGCCGTTCAAGATTGTCAACAGGGTACTTCAGAAGTTCGCCTCTCGCAAAGGGACACGGCTGACGTTGGTTGGCTCCGCTCTGGCCCGCGAGAGAATGGTTCATAGAGGTACTGCAATGGCTGGTCGACATTCCCAGGACTCTTCCTCTAGGAGTGGACCTTCTACGTCTACCTCACGTAAAGAAGGTACATCCAAACCTCCACGCTCTTCGTCTGACTGCCTTCAGACTTTCGAAAGACTCTCAAGAGCTAGGGGCTTTTCGAAGGAGGCAGCCAGAGCGATTGCCAGAGCAAGGAGGACATCCACTCTCAGAGTCTATCAGTCTAAAGGGGAAGTCTTCCGAAGCTGGTACAAGGCCAATGCAGTTTCCTCATCCAGTACCACTGTAACCCAGATTGCTGACTTCCTGTTACATCTAAGGAACGTAAGATCCCTTTCAGCTCCTACGATTAAGGGTTACAGAAGTATGTTGGCAGCGGTTTTCCGCCACAGAGGCTTGGATCTTTCCACCAACAAAGATCTACAGGACCTCCTTAGGTCTTTTGAGACCTCAAAGGAACGTCGGTTGTCCACTCCAGGCTGGAATCTAGACGTGGTCCTAAGGTTCCTTATGTCATCAAGATTTGAACCTCTCCAATCAGCCTCTTTTAAGGACCTCACATTAAAAACTCTTTTCCTCGTGTGCTTGACAACAGCTAAAAGAGTAAGTGAGATCCACGCCTTCAGCAGGAACATAGTTTTCACATCTGAAACGGCTACATGTTCCTTGCAGCTCGGTTTTTTGCTAAAACGAGCTTCCTTCACGTCCTTGGCCTAAGTCGTTCGAGATCCCAAGCCTGTCCAACTTGGTGGGGGACGAACTGGAGAGAGTACTTTGCCCAGTTAGAGCTCTTAGGTACTATCTAAAAAGGTCATAACCTTTACGAGGACAATCAGAAGCCTTATGGTGTGCTATCAAGAAGCCTTCTCTTCCAAGGTCTAAGAACTCAGTTTCTTACCTATTCAGGCTCCTGATTAGGGAAGCACATTCTCATCTGAAGGAAGAAGACCTTGCTTTGCTGAAGGTAAGGACACATGAAGTGAGAGCTGTGGCTACTTCAGTGGCCCTCAAACAGAACCGTTCTCTGCAGAGTGTTATGGATGCAACCTATTGGAGAAGCAAGTCAGTGTTCGCATCATTCTATCTCAAAGATGTCCAGTCTCTTTACGAGAACTGCTACACCCTGGGACCATTCGTAGCAACGAATGCAGTAGTAGGCGGGGGCTCAGCCACTACATTCCCATAATCCCATAACCTTTTTAACCTTTCTCTTGAATACTTTTTATGGGTTGTACGGTCGGCTAAGAAGCCTTCCACATCCTTGTTGATTTGGCGGGTGGTCAATTCTTTCTTGAGAAGCGCCGAGGTTAAAGGTTGTGATGAGGTCCTTTAGTATGGGTTGCAGCCCTTTATACTTCAGCACCTAAGAGTCGTTCAGCATCCTAAGAGGACCGCTACGCTCAGTAAGGAAGACGTACTTAATAAAGGCAGAGTAATGGTTCAAGTCGTCTTCCTTACCAGGTACTTATTTATTTTATGTTATTTTTGAATAACTAATAAAATAAAATACGGGATACTTAGCTTCTTTGTTAACATGTATGCTGGTCTCCACCCACCACCCTGGGTGTGAATCAGCTACATGATTATCGGGTAAGATTAATATTGAAAAATGTTATTTTCATTAGTAAAATAAATTTTTGAATATACTTACCCGATAATCATGATTTAATTGACCCACCCTTCCTCCCCATAGAGAACCAGTGGACCGAGGAAAAAATTGAGGTGGTGTTGACAAGAAGTACTGGAGTACCTGACCACAGATGGCGCTGTGGTGTTCACCCCCACCTGTATAGCGATCGCTGGCGTATCCCGACCGTAGATTTCTGTCGGCAACAGAGTTGACAGCTACATGATTATCGGGTAAGTATATTCAAAAATTTATTTTACTAATGAAAATAACATTTTTATCACTGATTCAGAAAAATGCACTCAACGACTGATGTGCTGATACGACTTGAGTCTTCTATTTGTGAAGCCTTTGCTTCCAAACAGCACCATGTGACAGTCTTTGTTTATCTTGAAAAGGCATATGATACCACATGGAGATATGGTATACTTAAAAGAATCCATTTTTTTTTAATTAAGAGGAGAGCTACCATTATTTATTCAATCATTTCTTTCACATAGAGTTTTCCAAGTGAGAGTTGGGGAAGCTCTATCAGAAAGTAAATGCCAGGAAGAAGGAGTTCCTCAGGGTAGTGTGCTGAGTGTAACTCTTTTTGCACTAGCAATTAATGGGATATCTTCATTCATTCCCCGGGATGTTCTCGCAACATTATTTGTGGATGATCTCTCTATATCATTTGCTGGAGCTAGATGATATAGAGAGAGGAAAATACAACTCTCTATTGATAAAATTATCCAGTGGGCCGATATGAATGGATTTAAGTTCTCGACAAGTAAAACTACAATTGTTCATTTCTGTCGTATCCGGGGAGTACATCCAGACCCGGATATATACATCAAAGGTCAACGGATCCCATGTGCAAGTATGGTTGATATTTGATTGTAGGCTTACATGGGTTTCTCACTTAAAGCATTAAAAGCTAAATGTCTTGAGGCTCTGAATCTTTTAAAAGTATTGTCCCATACATCATGGGGGCAGACCGCAATACTATTTTAAAATTATACAAGTCCATGATTTTATCCAAAATTAGTTATGGATGCGAAATATACTCCTCAGCCACCCCAAGCCGGTTAAAAATATTAGATTCTATACATCATGCTAGTATTAGATTGTCCACAGGAGCGTTTAGGGCCTCACCTATCACAAGTCTCCTTGTTAATGCTGGGGAGTTGCCTCTAGAACTTTACCTTATATCCTCTATTATTCGGTATTGGGTTAGATTGCAAAGACTCCCTAATTCTTGAGCCTTTCAGACTGTAAGCCTTGTAAGGCACTCAACATACTTTGAGTTGCACCCAAAATCTCCTCAACCTTTTGGGTTTCGGGTAAAACAATTATTAAACAATCTGGATATAATTAGAATTAAGGTGCTCCCATTCAAGGTATCGTCAATGCCTCGATGGAAATTACCTGACGTATCTTTCTGTAAATACTTTATTGGAGTTAAGAAGAATATGACTGACTTAGAATCCAAGTCTCTTTTTATGGAACATGTTGCAGAACATAGGGGATCGATTTATATATACTGATAGCTCCAAATCTGATGCTGGTGTTGGGTTCGGAGTACATAGTAATGATTTTAATTATGGAGGTGCACTTCCTCTAACATCTTCCATATTTACTGCCGAACTGTATGGCATACTAACCGCTATTGAGAAAATAGCTTTGGAAAAGGAGGGTAATTTTACAATTTTTAGTGATGCAAGGAGTGTTCTTCAAGCTTTAGAAGTTTTTAATTCTAGTAACCCTCTAGTTTTAAATATTTTAGAATGGCTTTTTATTATTGGACGGAGAGGTACAACAGTTAGATTTTGTTGGGTTCCAGCACATGTAGGTGTGTCTGGGAATGAGAAGGCAGATTTACTGGCGAAGATTGCGGCATCTGAGTTGCTACCAAGGAGGTATCCCATTCCCTGTAATGATTTCCTACCTTACATCAAGAAATTGGTTTGTAATAAATGGCAACAGCACTGGGATAGTCTAGATGGCAATAAAATGAGGGAAGTAACAAATATCATATCACCTTGGAGGTATAACATGATACCCCGAAAATGGGAGACGACTCTTTGTCGTCTCCGTATTGGTCACACACTGTTGGCACACGATTATCTGCTGAAGGGCCAACACCAACCGTATTGTGACGACTGAGGACTGTTTAGTACCTTTAACAGTGAGGCATTTGTTGACCGAATGCCCTAATTTTAATAACTTAAGAAATAGATATCTGTTTGAGGCTCAAGGTGAGGATGGCAGGTTCATCTTTGCCAAGATTCTTGGACATGATGTGTCCTACTATGCAAGCGACATTTTTAGATTTATTTCAGAAGCAGGTCTTCTGAAAACTATTCAACTACTATAATGACTTCTTAACTTTTATGGTTTTAATTGAATTCTCTTTTATTTTTCATATAAATGCTATCGTCATCAATGACCTTAGATGTCAGGATGCCAGAAAACTTTCAATCAATCAATCAATCAATCAATCATTCTCGGCAAGCGGAATGTGCAGGCAGACAAGCTGAGCAGAGCAACTCAGATAGTTGGCACCGAGTGGTCTTTGAATCCTCTGATAGCCAACAAAGTCCTGACTTTGTGGGGTTCCCCGACTGTGGATCTGTTCGCAACGGCCCTGAATTTCAGGCTCCTGTTGTACTGCTCCCCAGTCCCGGATCCCCAAGCTCTTTGGCAAGATGCTTTCCAACAACGGTGGATAAACCTGGACGCTTACGCGTTTCCCCCGTTCTGTCTGATGAGAAAACTCCTCAACCAGGTACAGTACGAGCAAGTCCTCCACAGCACGACCTCCTCAAACAACCACATGCCAACATCTTCCAGAAAGCCATAGCTTCGCTTCGACTTCACTCCTGGAGACTATCCAGCTCCTCCTCACACAGAGAGGCTTTTCGCATTTTCGCAACCGGTTGCGAAAAGAATGGCTGGACACCTCAGGAGATCCACAGATGCAGTCTACCAGGCGAAGTGGTCAGTTTTCTGTGGTTGGTGTCGTGAAAGGGGTATCTCTCCCCTCGATGCCTCTGTTCCAACTATAGTGGAGTTTCTTGTATACCTTCGGGAAGAAATGCTTCTCTCGGTCTAGTCAGTCAAAGGCTACCGCTCAGCCTTGAGTCTCGCCTTTAGACTGAAGGGAGTCGATATTTCCTCCTCGTTGGAACTTTCTTTTCTCATACGCATTTACGAGCTTACTTGTCCCCGGGCAGAGCTAAGACCTTCCCCTTGGAACGTGGTTCGGGTCCTCAGGTCTCTGAAGGGCTTCTCCTATGAACCACTACGCCAGGCCTCCGATCGCCACCTCACATGGAAGACTGTGTTCCTGCTCGCTCTGGCTTCGGCCAAGAGAGTCAGCGAACTTCATGGTCTATTTGCTGATGTCTCCCACTCTAGGAGATGGGGGGAAGTAATCCTCAACTACGTTCCTGAGTTTGTAGCTAAGACTCAAAATCCGGGTGTGCCGGACTCCAGGTTCGGCCCATTTCGGATAGAGTGTCTTCGTTCTGTAACCGAAGATCCAGACCAACTGTTACTATGTCCAGTAAGGAGTCTGAGGTGTTACTTAAGAAGAACAGCAAAAGCTCGCCCCCTTGTACGGGCACTTTTTGCCAGCACTGGGAAGGTCAAGAGGAGGGTTAGAGGAATACTATTTCCTCCTGGATAAGGAAAGTAATTGAATACGCTCTATATCCAGATCCTCCTATGTCCAACTGACCCAGAGCTCATTACGTCAGAGGCATTGCAACGTCTCTGGCGTTCAAGAAGAATTTTTCTGTGGTACAGATATTCCAAGCGAGTGTGTGGAAGCGTCAGACGACCTTCACAGCCCACTACCTGAAAGACGTAACCCACAAGAGCATGGAAACCTTCTCCATTGGTCCTGTGGTGGCCGCACAACAAGTGATCTAATTCCTCAGGCTCCTTGATGGACAAGTAGCAGAGGGTTGAGGGCTGAGGTTACCCGGGTTAGTCTGGGGTGAATTAAAAGAATGTCTGGCTCCCTTCTTTCTTTCTCCTTCTTCCCCCTTGGGGAAACAGCTCCGCAAGACCGAAGCATAGCTGACCTCACCCCTCTGCAGGTAAGATTCATTTCCCTTGTGCATCCTGAGTATGAATAAATACTTTGTTACGTCACCAATACCTCATGAGGGAAGGTATTGGATATGTCTTAGAACTTATGCTTATCCTCGAGTTCCTACGTAAAGACAAGCCACGAGTCTCTCTCACACAAGCTTCTGCAGGCCGCTATCATTGAGTTACCTTGTAACTACTTTGATTTTAGTGAGGGTAGAGTTCCTACTAATTAGATCAAAGATCAATTAGAAGGAATCCCGGGTCATGACCAAGGCCAGTTGGTAGAACTTCCTCCCTCCTAAGAGTAAGTCACCCTATAAATAGCGAAGGTTGTATCTGTGTCGGAACAAATAACAAATTTGGAAATAATTTGTCTTTTTCCTAACATACAAACCTGGAGCTATTTATACAAATTGGCCCGCCACCCTGTCCCCCTAGAAGTCCTGCCAGAAAGCAAAAGTGGTTACTCAACCGACAGGTGTGAGTGAGCGGGGTAGCTAGTCTACCCCAACCCCCTCTCGCTAACTAGCGGATGGGGTAATTATCCCTCACTAAAATTGTCTTGGCTGGTTTTCAGCGTTGCCGAAAGTAATACCCTATAAATAGCTCCAGGTTTGTATGTTGAGAAAAATACAAATTATTTCCAAATTTTTTATATTTAGAGTAGTAACTTCAGCATTACAGATTGAGTATGGTAACCTGACATTTCATCAGTCTATTGTTATTTGAAGTTTACAGATTTATTAAATGCTGTTAGTACAAGTGAAGTACTTTATTATTATTTATGTAAAACTAGAACAGAAAGTCCTCAACTTACAAACTTAGTAGGTTCTAAGAAGCTGTTTGTAAGTTGAGTTGTTTGTAAGTAGAAATTTGTTAAATATTGGCCTAGGGTAGGCTTCACCTTATTCATGTACGTACCTATAATTTTCAGCTGCAAAAGTCAACAGATAGTCCTGTTTCATATTACAAATATCTTACTTGTCCTGTTTCATATTGCAAATGTCGTCTTATTTGTCCTGTTTCATATTACAAATGTCGTCTTACTGGTGCTGTTTCATATTGCTAATGTCATCCTACTTGTTCCCTTTCATATTGCAAATGTTGTCTTACTTGTCTGTTTTATATTGCAAATGTTGTCTTACTTGTCCTGTTTCATATTGCAAATGTCGTCTTACTTGTCCTGTTTTAGATTGCAAATGTCGTCCTACTGGTCCCCTTTCATATTGCAAATATCGTCTTACTGGTGCTGTTTCATATTACAAATGTCGTCTTGCTTGTCCCTTTTCATATTGCAAATGCCGTCTTACTTGTCTGTTTTATATTGCAAATGTTGTCTTACTTGTCCTGTTTAATATTGCAAATGTTGTTCTGTCCCGTTTCATATTGCAAATGTCGTCTGTCTTGTCCCGTTTTACTTGTCCTGTTTCATATAACAAATGTCATCTTCCTTACTGCATTAAACTATACAATATTGTTTTATTATAGTATTTCTTTATAAACGTTTGATACAATATTTGAGATTTATGATTTCAGTTAGATTTTTGTTTGTATCTCCTAATGTTTGTAAATTGAGGACCGTGTGTAATCCTTTTGTTGTGTTACTGCACAGTGCGTAGAATACATGATGACAGATTCTCCTTTTATTTTTATGTCCATTATCAATATTTAGTTTTATGATGACATTTAGCCAAATATGATGTATTCGGTTTGAAGGTTGACAACTACTTGTCAGATCTGTATAGCCTTGAGTATATCTGAATTTATCCGAGAAGCTAAGCTGATTCAAAACTCAACTTGCCAACAATTTTTTTTCATACTGTATAGCATTCAGTACAGTGTTATAATATTTATCTGTATTTTAGAAATTTTAGGAGTTCTTTAGAATTTTTTCTTATTATATTCCAGAAAAGTTTGCTTCCGTTTTAAAAGAACAACAGGAAATCAGAAGAGATCGAGAACGCCAGAGGATAAGGTTACTCACAGCTGATCCTTTTGACATGGAAGCTCAGCGCCTTATTGCAAATGAAATCCAGCAAGAGGTGAACAAATTTTCTTTTATATACAATAAGAACGTATAATAATCATGAAGATATTATTTTTATCATAAGGCTTTATAAACTGAATTTTTAATAAGCATTTGTTACATGCTTTGTGTGTAGCTTTTATTGTGTTGATGTAAAGTCTGTAACTATTTAGTAGGTTGCCTAATTATAACATTAGAGTACTTCATACATGATCATATCTTAAATTATTTTTTTCTGGTACCCACAAGATTCATAGGGCCTTAATGAATTTATGCCATAATGTCTTTCTTGTGCCATCTCTGAGCTCAACCCAATTCTCAGATCCAACCTCCCTCTGCATTGTCATCAGCCATATGATTATACCAGTATATTTTAGGACAAGCTTAAAGATTTAGAATACCAGATATTTTACAAGATTTTTTATAAAGAATAGTCCGCATACTGTACCTCCAGAAAATGTAAATCAGTATTACAGTACCTTAAGCATTGCTAGTAATTCTACTAAAGTATTCTATCTTTATTCAAACTTGACTTTTTACTATTACTATCGACTTTATTTGTAATGCTGAGTTATGGTGTTGTTAAAAGCAAAAAGGACAGAGTTTCCAATACATTCCAGTACACTAAAAGGTATTAAGATATCCTCATATTGTATTTCTGCATTCAGAATGAGCATGCATAGTCATTTTAAATTCATGATTAGTTTAGGTTTATTTTCCTTCTATAAAAGTTGATCCCTGCATTGAAAGCATACAGAAGGTCTCAACTTACAAACTTGTTTAGTTCCAAGAGGCTGTTTGTAAGTCCAATTTTGTTAAATTTCGCCTAGGATAGGCCTAACCAGAATTCCATGCCTACGATTTCCAGCCACCAAAGTCAACAAATAGTCAGGTTTCATATGAAATAGATATCAAGTTATCACAAATGTCATTTTACTTCTTGTATTAAATGATATAATAATGTTTTATGAATAGAACTTACCTGGCAGTTATATATATATAGCTTAGTCTCTGACGTTCGGCAGAATTTTTCAAAAATCGCGGCAACCGCTGTGTGGTGGTTGTGCGGTAAGGTGGTTAACAACCCTTACAGGGTGATACTTGTAATCATTCCCGTTTTCTGTTCCTCAGATCATCTCTGCCAGCCGGATTGACAACATCGTTGGTCCGCCATTAGAGTTTTTTGTTTTGCTTTCCCTGTGTTGCTGTACCGGACTTCTTTTTGGTGAAATACATTGATTTGGGGATTTGGCAATCGTGTGTCTGTTTATTCTGATACTTTTTGGTTTAGTTTAATATGAGTGAGAAACTTCATTTTCGTGTGTGTGCGAATGAGGATTGCAAGGTTAGGTTACCGAAAGTTTCGGTAGACCCTCACATGGTTTGTTTGGGTTGCAGGGGTTTTGACTGTGCACTGGATAATAGGTGCAAAGAATGTGAGATTTTGAATGAGAAAGATTGGTTAGCTATGAAGCGCTATGTGCACAAATTAGAGCTAGATAGAGTAAGGAGAGCTTCTAGATCTAAATCTAAGTCTACTAGTGAACCTAGTTTAGATATTTCCATTGAACCTTTAATCAATTCCTCTTTGGAAGTTGATCCTTCCCCTGAGGTAGTAACTCCTCGGTACGCCAGGATGGTGGCCTTAAAAGGTAAGAGTGAGAGTGAAGTTAGTGCTTGTGAAAGTGCAGTGGAGGTGGCGACTGATCGAACCTGTCACTACCCTAGGTCTAGACCTCTACCAAGCTCCCAGGACCAAGGGAGAAGGTACATCGACGACCGAAAGGGGGTGAGAGGTACGTATCCTCGGTCAGCTGTCGCCTCAGACAGTCCTGTTGCTTTTTCCCAGGCTGCTCTTGACCGCCACGGAAAAGGTGTGTCGGATGTGATGGTGTCTTCCCCGAACCCCTCTCCCAGACGCAAGTGGCAGTATGAGGCTTCGAGACAGACTAAAAGGAGGTGGAACCGAAATGAACAGTCTCATTCTCACTCTCCCGGTTCTAGTAGCCACAAACCTTGTCCTTCGGAGGATGATTTGGATACCGTTCCTGTGAAGAGGACGAAACAAAGGGACGAAAGTCAAGAAAGATCAGCGAAAGATCCTTCTCCTTCTACTAGCGCTACTCGACAGCCGTCTCCTTCGGAACCGCAGGATCCAGCAGCGGTCGCTAAATCGTTTATGACGGTTATGCAAGAGCAACTTTCTCTTTAGTTCAAGCTTTTAGCTGCCCTCCCTCCCAGTCGGACAGACGTAAGGACGACTCGTTACCTGTCAAGAAATCAGCTTCTAAGAGGGAACGGAGTTCCTCTCCAAGGGGGAACCACTGCGTGCTTCTTCCTCATCTGCTCGCCTCCAGGACTTTGGTGATACGCAACGTCAGGACGATTCCGTCTCTCACTCTCGGCGCCAGGACGATTCCAGCCTGCTTCTCCGGGACGATGCCGCTTCTCGTCGCCAGGACGATTGCAGCTCTCGGCGCAAGGACGCTTCCTTCTCTCGGCGCCAGGAAGCATCCGCCTACCGCCTCAAGGACTCTTCTAGGGCTCGGTGTCAGGACGCTTCCAACTCGCGGCGCCAGGACGATACCAGCGCTCGGCGCCAGGATGCAAGCGGTTCTCGGTGTCAGGTTGCTTGCAGCCCTCTTCTACAGGACGCATCCTACGATTTTCCTCTTTTGGATTCAGGTGAACCTTCTACCTGATCGAAAGCTGTACAGTAGTAGAGGTGGGACAGGATCTTGATGATGTCTCAGAGGACGAAGACAAGCCTGCGGACGCGGCTGGCGATTACAAGGTTCTCTCTCGCTCCCTCCTTGAGCTGTATGGGGAGGAGTTTCAACCTTCTGCTCCTCGTTCTCCTCAATCACAGTTTAGCAGGAAGAAGGCCAAGAAACAGTCGGCCTTCATCAAGATGAAACTCTCTATTTCTTCCAAGAAGGCTCTCGCTAAAGTGGACGAATGGATGAAGGAGCGCAGACAAGCGGTGAAAACCACTTTCTCTTTTCCACCAGCTCAACTTGCTTCGAAGGCTGGCATGTGGTACGAGACTGGAGAACCTCTGGGTCTGGGAGTTCCTGCCTCCTCCCAGGGTGACTTCTCTGGTATTGTGGACTCTGCCAGAAGCATGCCCTTAACTCGGCTAAGGTTATGTGGTCAATGTCTGAACTTGATCACCTCGTCAAAGGGATTTTCAGAGCGTTTGAGGTTTTTAGTTTTTTGGACTGGTCTCTAGGGACTCTGGCCAGGAAGACAGAGCAAATGGAGGGAACACAAGACCTGACGAGTATCATGTCATGCATGGATAAAGCTCTTAGGGATGGATCTAATGAGTTGGCTTCCCTTTTTTCGGCAGGAGTCTTGAATAAGAGGGCCCTGTTATGTTCCTTTGCTTCGCGATCTGTGACTGTTGCGCAGAAGTCTGAACTCCTTTACGCCCCCCTTTCACAACATCTCTTTCCTTAGTCCCTTGTCAGAGATATTACGCTTTCTCTTGCGTAAAAGGCCACTCAAGACCTCTTATCGCGCTCTCCTCGAAAACCCTTGCCAGTCACTCCTTCGTCTCTGAAGAGAGAGGAGAGAAAATTCCAACAGCCCTTTCGAGGTAGGGCTCCTTCGAGATCAGACTTCAGAGGAAGAAGGCAAGAGTCAGGAGGAAGGACGAATAGAGGTTCGTTTAGATCCCGCTCCAAGAAATGAAGTGCAAGTCCTCCAGACAACGATAGGGGCAAGACAGTCACTTTTTTGGCAGGCTTGGAAGAAAACGGGGCCGGACACCTGGTCCCTCTCAGTCATCAAGGAAGGATACAAGATCCCCCTTTTGAAGAAGCCTCCTCTTTCAAATACTCCTCTAGCCTTAGTGGCTCAGTACGCAGATGCGGTGAAACAAAAGGCCTTTCTGGATCTGGTCGACCAGATGCTGGACAAGGGAGCGATAGAACCAGTTCTGGAGCCATCCTCCCTAGGCTTCTACAATCACCTGTTTCTGGTACCCAAGAACTCGGGTGGATGGAGACCCGTCCTGGATGTCAGCTCGCTGAACGTCTTCGTGGAAAAGACTAAATTTACCATGGAGACGACTCAGTCTGTGCTGGCAGCAGTACGTCCAGGGGACTGGATGGTGTCTTTCGATTTGCAGGACGCTTATTTTCACGTCCCCATCCATCCAACTTCAAGGAAATACCTGAGATTTATGATCCAGGACAAGTGCTTCCAGTTCAAGGCACTTTGCTTCGGTCTCAGCACTGCTCCTCAAGTCTTCACCAGAGTAATGGCGAACATGGCAGGCTGGCTTCATCAAGAGGGGATAAGGGTATCCTTTTACCTGGACGACTGGTTGATACGATCACGGTCGAAAGAAAAATGTCTGGAGGACCTACAAAAGACGTTCACGATGGCTCAAGAACTGGGTCTCGTCATCAACAGGGAAAAATCTCAGACCAAGCCTAATCAGACTATTCTCTATTTGGGAATAGTTCTGATTTCAGTTCATTTTCGTGCTTCTCCCTCCCAGTAGAGGCAGACCAAGTGCCTCGAGAAGGTCGGAGAATTCTTGAAGAAACAGAAGTGCTCGGCGAGGGAGTGGATGAGTTTACTGGGAACTCTCTCCTCGCTCGAACAGTTTGTCTCTTTGGGGGAGACTGCACCTCAGACCTCTTCAACACTTCCTATCAAAGGTGTGGAACAGGAAGACTCCTTTTCCTTCCCCATTCCAGCAGAAGTCATGGACCATCTGATTTGGTGGCTGGATCCAGCTTTGTTAGGAGAAGGGATCTCCCTGTACAAGAAGAACCCAGACCTAGTGTTGTTCTCAGACGCGTCGGAGTCAGGATGGGGAGCAACACTAGGAAGCAAGGAGGTCTCAGGCTCTTGGGAAAAGAGTCAGATCAGATGGCACATCAACAGAAAAGAGTTGATGGCCATTCTGTTAGGGCTAAAGGCCTTCAAAGACTCAGTGTCAGGGAAGATAGTGGAGGTCAACTCGGACAACACCACAGCTCTAGCTTACATCAGGAAGCAAGGTTGGACTCACTCTCTGTCTCTGTTCGAAACAGCAAGGGAGCTCCTTCTATGGTCGAAGGAAAACAAGATAGAACTGTTAACAAGATTCGTACAGGGACAGAGGAATGTAAGAGCAGACATGCTCAGCAGGAAAGGGCAAGTTCTTCCCACAGAATGGACCCTCAACCAGCAGGTCTGTCAGAGTCTCTGGAAGTTGTGGGGAGACCTATAATAGACCTTTTTGCCTCCAACCAGAACAAGAGGATCCCAACTACTGCTCCCTAGTCCCGGACAAGAGGCAATAGCGGTAGATGCCTTTTTGATGGATTGGACGGGGATGGACACATATGCGTTTCCCCCGTTCAAGATCTTCAATCTGGTCGTCAGGAAATTCGCTCTCCTCGAATCAGGACGAATGATCCTGGTAGCTCCATTCTGGCCAACAAGAGAATGGATCACGGAAGTGGTGGACATGTTAGTGGACTTCCCAAGAAACCTTCCTGCAAGTCCAAAGCTTCTCAAACAACCCCACTTCAAGAGGTATCATCAAAACCCCCTCGCTCTCAAACTGACTGCCTTCAGATTATCGAGAAGCTTGTCAGAGTGAGAGGATTTTCGGCGCAAGCTGCAAAAGCTATCGCCAGAGCGAGGAGGGTCTCTTCACAAAGGGTCTACCAATCTAAGTGGGAAACTTTTAGAGCTTGGTGTAGACAGCACAAAGTTTCCTCAACCTCTTCCTCTGTGAGTCAAATTGCGGATTTTTTGTTATCCCTCAGACAGGATGCTAAACTGGCAGTATCCACGATTAAAGGGTATAGGAATATACTCTCAGCTGTCTGTAGGCATAGAGGCTTTGATTTGTCTCAAAATAAAGACTTGCAAGACCTCGTGAAATCTTTTGAGACAACCAAGCAGGTTCAGTTAAGGCCCCCATCTTGGAACCTGGATGTGGTTCTGAAGTTTCTATGCACCAAGAAGTTCGAACCCATCTCGCAAGCTTCTCTTAGAGATGCGACGAAGAATACCCTCTTCCTGATGGCTCTAGCCACAGCTAAAAGGGTCAGTAAGGTTCATGCTATTGAAAAACAAGTGGGCTTCAATCAGAATGGAGCAGTATGTGCTTTAAGGATTGACTTCCTCACCAAGAACGAGAACCCATCAAAACCCTGGCCGAGGACTTTTGAGGTCCCTAAGGCGCATCTAACTCTTTATGGTGCTCAGTGAAAGATCCGCAAAAACCCCTTTCAAAGAACGCTTTGTCTTTTTTCCTGAGGGAGACTATAAGAGAAGCTCACCTCTTGTGTGAGGAAGAGCACTTCGGCCTTTTGAAAGTACAGGCTGACGAAGTGAGAGCTATTGCTACTTCGCTGGCATATCGTAAGAATATGTCAGTTAGGCAAATTATGGATGCAACGTTCTGGAGAAGCAACTCTGTGTTCTCCTCTCAGAGAGGTAAGAGTGGATTATGAAAGGTGTTACACCTTGGGCCCATACGTAGCTACGGCTTCTGTATTAGGCAAAGGAGTTACTACCTCCCCTCAACCTTAGCTTTTGTATACCTGTATGTGGGTTGATGTTTTTATGGTTGTCTGAGGATGTCGACTTGTGATACAGTACCCTCAGTCTAGATAGATAGTTTATATCTATTCTGCAAGGTTAGGTGGTTAGTTTTAGTAAGGTTGCAGTTTTTAATATAAGGGGCGAAGGTAGTTCTGAAGTCTAGTCAAGTTGTTGGTCTCACCCCATTGACAGACTTGAGTTGTTTTCAGCATGACAGGTCCACTCCTGGCTGACACTCCTAAGGGAAAGCGACTCAAAAGGCAGGAACCTTTGAAGTCAGGTACCTTAGCAGGTAAGGAATCAAGGTGTGTTTTTTTCTCCTACAACTTTTTGTTGTTTCCCCAACGATGTTTACTGTCTGTCTCCCTCCTCCAAATGTGTGAATCAGCTATATATATATATAACTGCCAGGTAAGTTCTATTCATAAAAATGGAGATTTTATGATGAAACAAAGTTTTATGAATACTTACCTGGCAGTTATACTGTATATATATTTTAAGGCCCACCCACCTCCCCTCAGGAGACAGGACGAGCAAAGTTGATCTGAGGAACAGAAAACGGGAATGATTCCAAGTACCACCCTATAAGGGTTGTTAACCACCTAACCGCACAACCACCACACGGCAGTTGCCACGATTTTTGAAAAATTCTGCCAAACGTCAGAGACTAAGCTATATATATATAACTGCCAGGTAAGTATTCATAAAACTTTATTTTATCATAAAAACTCCATTTTTATTAGTGTATTTCTATTATCTTACCTTTGTTATTTGCAGGTGGATTTGTGTTTGTAAGTTAAGGACCTTCTGTGATGGAGCACACTTCCTTCTGTTACTATGGTTTCCACTGTAGAAAACAGGAAAAATTGTATTTTTTATTTTTATTTATAATAAACCACACCTTTGATCTACAGAACATCAATGCCAACATGGAAGCAGCGATGGAGTACAACCCGGAAATATTTGGAAGTGTTCACATGCTTTATATCAACTGTAAAGTGAATGGCCATAATGTCAAGGCTTTCATCGATTCAGGTAAGAAATGGGTATGGAAAATAATGGATTTTTTTTTCAGTATTTAGATACATTAATCTTGACTTATAGTTCAAATTGTTTTCTATTGATTTTTTCCTATCCTTGTACCGGAGAATAAATTGAATGTTTTACATGGGGAATTGAAGTTACATGGGCTATCCTTTTTTTTCATTTTGGAACACAATATTTTGATTAGGGTTATTACTACCTTATTTTCAAATTGTTACAGGAAATAGATTGTTGATTTTCTCCCATCAGTGTGTGTCTGTTCAGTATTTTTATAGAAATTTCCAATGGTTTTATAAAAAGCTTAAAAGTATTTATCAATTCACAAACTAACAGAAGTTTTAAGTTTTTGTAATAATTTTATGTAAGGTAGTTTTATTTGTAAATGTTATTTATATTCATCTGGCACATTTACTGTATTATTTTTTCCATTATATAGTTTTTTAAAGAAATTGCTAATGGTTTTATAAAAAACTAAAAAGTATTTTGCAATTCATAAACTAACAGAAGTTGCAAGTTTTTGTAATAATTTTAAGTAAGGTAGTTTAATTTGCAAATGTTACTTATATTCATTCGGCAAATTTACTCATTTTTTTCCCATTATATAGTTTTTCAAAATTAATGTGCTGTGTGAACTCCAAGGATTTCGTATAAAAAGCTAGAACAGGGAATTCAATGCAACATATATTATCAAAGTAATACTGTCCCCCATGCTCTGGGGCCAGTTTTACAGCATGCAAAGCATGTACTCGGTGTGTAAGTGACCCAAGAGTGTAGGCTATATTGAACTTGTCACAGCATTTCCATAGCTGAACTAACCTGGCAATCGATGATACGTCATCACCGAGAACTAATACTTATCTAGAGTTAATGTTACTTGTGCACTTCAGTTTTGCCAAGTAGTCATGATATTCCTTAATCAGCTCTAGGGAGTGGGAAATCTTCATCTACTGTTAAATAGGAGTAATTAGGTTATGATTTAGTTATCCACTACTGTATTTTTAGTAATAGTGTTAACATAATAAAGACATTTAACTACTATTCAAGATTGGTTTCAGTGTGTGTCTTGTCTGTTTATGCGATCGGCTTCGTGCAATGTATGAAGCCATTCACTCCCAATTTTCTTAACACCACGGAGGTGTTTTTATAGCATTTCACTTGTTCCAATTATATTTTTTTAATTGTCTTTTATTTAAATTATTGCTTTATATAAGTTTGATCCTTTACTGTATAATATTCAGCTGACTTTTACTTCGGCTTGGGAGTTTTTACGTACAGTAACTCACTATTTTATGGTTTTAGTCCCACTTAGATTGCTGATCTATTTTAAATGCTGTTTAGACTAACATAACCTGTTGTGGTCTGGGTTTAATGTATACTAGAATCAAACACACTTCTACTTCACTTCATTTATTCACCATCTACAGTACACATATATTCTCAATTGTACCTTACACATTACTTTCAACCCTCAACTTATGTATCTCAGGAATAATTCGTTGACATAAAATACTTATAATGAAAGCATCTTATTTTACACAGTGAAAATTATAACTAAAACAACCCTAGACTAATTCTAGTCACCAATTCTCATTTCAATAACTTACACTAAAAGCCTTGATTAATTACAACATCACAAACCAACAAATACAGTATATATAACATGTATCATACTACAATATCGTTCTGACAAAACCATATCATGGTTTTCACTCCTTGTAGAAAGTCTTATTCCTCTAGCAAATACAAGCATATAAATCTGAAAAAAAAAATTCACAATATTGTTTTTCAACAAAACATTACAATATTAAGCATTGAATGTTATGTGTCTAAGTACAGGAGATGAAGAATGGAGAAGTATTCAATTAAAAGCTCAAGATAGAGACGACTGTCGAAATGTAATCGAGGCCCCTTGCGTCAATAGGCGTAGGAGATGATGATGACGATGACTACACCTTATTCAACATGTCACCTGTGTTTTCCACTCTTTAATACAGTCCCCTTTACACAAACTTTTATATATCAAAGCTTTCTCTATTTCACTATCACTCATTTAAATTCACCTTCTATTCTTGTTGGGTTTTAATTTTAGTAGTTGCAGTAATATTCTATCCTGACAGACATAAGCACATGAAACTCCCTGTTGTGTTTTGACTATCTCTATTTTGGGGGACAACGCCGTGTACAAACCAGCCAGCACAGGGCTCACTAAAGCAGGTAAATGGAAGGGAAGTCACCCACAACATTGGATCCCCTCATCATCCTGGAAAAAAGACAAAATGGGGAAAAACAGGTAAATGGGAGGCAAAGTACACTTTTGCTTTGATAGAAAATGTAGTTGACACTTTACTTCCAGAGAAATGTAGGAAAAGATTTTTTGCCATATCTAAACAAGAAGAAAAGGACACTCCAAAATCAAACCATTGTTCTCTAGTCTTGGATAGTGCCATAGCCTCTGTACCATGGTCTTCCACTGTCTTAGGTTAGATTTCTTTTGCTTGAGGGTACACTCAGGCACGCTATTCTATCTAATTTCTCTTCCTCTTGTTGTGTTAAGGTATTTATAGTTTATATAGGAAATATTTATTCTAATGTTGTTACTGTCCTTAAAATATTTTATTTGTTCTTGTTTCCTATCCTCACTGGGCTAGTTTCCCTGTTGGGGCCCCTGGGCTTATAGCATCCTGCTTTTCCAACCTTCAATTACAAAGCTTCAGCTTATAGTAGGAGCAACCAGCAAGAGACCAGCCCCATACACTCATCCCAAGAATAAAAGGCAGCTAAATCTTCCTGCTTAGGTAGAGTCCCAAGTCCCCAGTTAGGGCAACTGAAGGTAAACCAAGGAAAACCAGGGTGTTGGTCAGCCATGCAAAAGGCAAAGAACTTTCATGAATATGTTCAGTGTCAAGGGTCGTCTCCATTGTTTTTCAGAATGTTGGCCTGTTTCTCGATGGGGACAGAGCTTAGTCGTGTGGGGTTGGCATTAGTCGTGGATCTCCAAATCACCTCCCTGGCACCATTTTATCATACCTGGAACTTGACTACTTTGTAAGCAAAATGGAGAGTCGCAGAAAAGCAAATTTTTGAAATTCCAGGCCTGACTATTCAGTGTACTGAGGCCTGACTATTCAGTGTACTGAGGCCTGACTATTCAGTGCACCAAAGTACTCTCTCAGGAGAAGAGTAATCTTGACACATCAGATGGTGACTATTACGCTCGTACACCAATTACTACACCGAGTGGGTCTCTACTTTAGATCTAACACATGCTTACTAGCATGTCCTTAGTGCTTCCCACTTCCAACCTCACCAAGGGGCTCATTCAGCCTCAATTTTGCTCCAAGACCTTTCACTACTATAAAAGTTGTGATCAACTCCTTCGGTTGAAGGACGTTTAGGTTATTGCCTATTTGCATGACTGGCTAGTTGGGGCAGTGACAAAAGAGTTTTGCCTTTGGTATTCCAATCAAAATTATTATTTTATGTAGTTCCAAGGATATTATAGTGACAAGTATATGTTGAAAAAGATGCACTAAGCCTGTTAGAAGTATCTCGGCAAAGAATCAAAATTTAGATACAAGGCTAATTTATTTTTTCTGGCCTTGTTTCTCCTTCAGATGGACTAAAGAATGTTTGGCCCTTTTTCAGTTTGCTCCATAGTCGATCCAGTTTTGAAGAACAGGTTGAAGAACCTAAATTGAATTTTTAAACATTTAAAGTTACCCGCTGGTTATATAACAATAGCTTTATTCTTCTGTCCGGCAGAAATTCAAAACTCGTGGCAATCGCATAGATATGCCAGGTGTACACTAGGGCCACCATGGTAGCTAGGCCGAACTATTCCATCCAGCACTAGATTTTCTTCTGCCGCCATACTGGCAACATAGAAGGAATTCACTCATGATTAACCTGGATTTTAGCATTATATTGGTGATGTACTCTTATATATGGGTTTTAGCATTCGCTTATTTGGTTTTGTTTGATATTTGATCACTATGTTATAGCTTAAATGGTAGGATTAGAAATTTTTCAACCTATTTTAAACTATCGAAAGCATTATGGCGGTAAGTAAACACTCCGCCTCATCGATGTCGTCACAGTCATATGACGTAAGCTTGAGTATGACTTGCATTTTCTTTCTTTTTCTACAAAGAATAAGTTAATACTATCTTACAAAGTATTTAGTGATATAAAATAAAAGGATTATGTTATTTTAGGAAAATTTTTGTCCTTTTAATATGCTTTCTTTGGATAATCTTCGATCTGTTTTAAAGATTATGTAGCGTTCAGTTTATTTATGCTACGCAGTCCTCAGTCTATCGTTACAGTATTACTCTGTATGGATATTCATGAAAAGTAAATTTTTCTTTAAAAACAAAAGTTTTTAAGTTGTATTTGATAAAAGGAATATGTTATTTTACAATTATATTGGTCCTTTTAGTATTTTCTTTAGCTAATCTGTTTACAAAGATTAAACAAAATTAGTGTTCAGTTAATTTTTATACGATGTAGTATTCATGACAATCGATATAGTCTCACGATTCTTTGTATCGTTTTTGGAAATACTAAATTTTTGCGTATAATATTTATAAATGTTCCAATTGTTAAGTGTGACTATTCGTCTTTTATTGGAACCCCTTAAGTAATAAGGGTTGGTTTAAATATATAGATATATTCTTTTTTCCTATATCTATTCATTTAATATTTTATATAAAAGTTTTTGTTACATTTTATATAAGATTCAATGACTTTTGCATTCTCATTCAAGCCCTTGACAGAATAGTAAGATCTCCTTCTACGGGCGTGTCTACTTTTGGTTTTATGCCAAAGAGTTTAAAAATGCAATATTTTAGTGCTAAATTAGTGCAGTGCTTCTGTTTGGACCTGTCGTTTTCCTAGCCTTAGACCTCTTTCAAGCTCCCAGACCCATAGGAGAAGTAAAGTCGATCGGCGAAAGGAAGCGATAGGCATTAGTCTGGCGCCGAGCGTCTTGTAAGACCTGAACAGAAGTTCCCTCGAGTGTTCCTGTTGACGATTCCCAGAACGCTCGCCCTCGCCATAGGTAAGGTGAGGTAGAGCTTGATGGTGCGTGCCAAGCAGCTGAGCATGATGGCGCTCGCCAGGTGGCTGAGCGTGACGTCGCGCCAAGCTAAGTGTGACAACAACAGAACGTTGGTCATCGAGCGTTCAGCAAGGGTAGCTACTAACGCTGCTGTAAGAGTTTGACTCGATGCTTGTAACTTAGTGCAACTTCTTGGTTTCTCTTGTTCGATGATCTACCATTCTAGACGCGACCGGCATAGTTCCGAGCGTAATGAATCGCGAGCATTATTGTTCTGAAGTCATGTGGCGCCGAGCGTCAAGAGCTTGCATAGCATCAAGCTTCATGCAGTTGAACTTGACGATGAGTGTCAAGCAGTTAATAATGACTCCGAACGCCAAGCAGTTGCGTGTCGTCGAGCATCAAGTAATTGAACATGACGTCGCGTGTTAAGCATGGCTCCAAGTGTCTAGATTGCGAGCTTCTGAATCGTGAATAGTATTGTTCCGAGAGTCACGTGACGCTGAACGCCAAGCAGTTACTTGGTGCCTGGCTTCCAACAGTAGGACTTGATGTATACATGACCATGAGCATCTAGCGTTGGAACATTGTTACGCCAAGCGCTATATTAAGAAATGAATATTAACTAGAAAGATATTTTCTCAGACCAAGGCCTGCTTGAACTAATTCTTGGTGTTGGTGGGAGAGCGAGAATTAAACCTCTAAAGCATTGAGGTCAGAATTCAGAACCTTAGGGAGTTGACTCCTAGGAAACAAGGCATCTCTACCTCGGTTAGAGACTTGTAGAAGTAGGAAGTGACTTTCAGAAACTCATGAGAGTTTTTTCTGAAGTTTCCATTTTATTTTGTACCTGCTGCTCTTCGTCCGGCCTTCAGAGTTTTTTGCTAAGGAAAACGTCGAAGAAGTCTCTGTTTATTTTTTTACTATTATTATTAGCCAAGCTGCAACCCTAGTTGGAAAAGCAAGATGCTATAAGCTCAAGGGCTCCAATAGGGAAATATAGCTCAGTGAGGAAAGGAAATAAGGAAATATATAAATGATGAGAATAATTAACAATAAATCATTCTAAGAAAAGTAACAACGTCTAAAAGACAATGCTGATAGGGCAGTGCATTAGCGCGTCCTCAATGCAGCATAAAGAACCTAACTGCAGATGTTGGTTCAGCAGCAAGTTCAGCTGCAACAGCAGGAAATGCAATAGGGCTTTTGTGAGAGAAGGCAGTGTCCCTTTTTTGCTATGTACGTCCTGACAGGATGTCAGTAGTTGGCAAAGCTTTAGTTCAGACTGATATGGACCTTGTTCCTGAGTCTGGTGTTACGGTACAGGCACCGCCGCTTCCGCCAGACTGGTTTCCGTCTGCTGAGATGCGGAGCGTTATTTAAGCGATGAGGAAGGCGAGTTCGCGATCGAAGTTTTTCTGCACCGGTGTCACCTGATGTTGATCCTAATTGGACTATGCTGCTAGCATGAAGCAGCGGCTCTCATCTTTTATGCAGTCTTATCAGCCTGCTGTTAGCAAAGCGATGGTTCGTCATGATTCCTATCAGGATGCGTTGTCGCACAGGCGACCTACCAGCAAGCTAAATGTTGAACAGAGTGATAAGGTTTCTATATCCCATTGAGTGTCTTCTTCTCTTGATACCAGACATCAAGCGGCCAAGAGTGCTGTCGAGCGTCAACCTTCCAAGCGCGGCGACGATCGCTAGGCAGCTAAGCGTGGCATTGGGTGTCAAGCTGAACGTGACGTTGCGCGTCAAGCTGAACGTGACATTGAGCAACAAGCTCGTGACGTCGAACGTCTAACAAACCGTGACGTCCAACGTCAGTCACATACTGTTCGAGCTACGTCCAGAGGACAAAGTTCTCTATGGAGACTCAGAGGACTATGCTTGCAGCAGTAAAGAAGGTCCTCTGGAGGATTTCTTTAGATCTCCAGGATGCTTACTTCTACTTCCCCATCCATCCGAACCTCAGGCTACCGGAAGGTTCGTGTATAGGAGGAAGTTGTCCAGTTTTGAGTTCTTTGTTTCGGTCTAAGCACCACACCTCAATTAGAGGGTGCGTCTGTGAGGACGTATCGTTGTTTCTTATCCTTAGACCTCTTCCAAGGAATGTCGATTTAAAACTTCTTCCAGCTCTCTTTTCCCGGAGAGAAGAAATATCGAACGAAAAAAGAAACGAGAGGCTTTAGCTCCCGAGCAGTCGCCTGCTCGAGCATACCTTATGACGCCTCACAGGTCTCTCACCTTCATCATAGGAAAGGTGAGGTGAAAGTTTTTTTCGTCGTCTTCAGATGACTCTGCACCCAGATGAGGCTGGCATCAACTTCCAGACCTCTATAGAGGAAGATGGACATGGTCAATCAGCGTCCTATCTTGACACCGCAAGCTTCTGGTTGTAGTCTTTCGAACAGTTCTGAGCGTTTTTTCTTTCTACCGAAGAAAACCCTCCTACCAAACATCCTTTTAGAATGTCAGCAACTGTCAAATAACCTCCAACTCTCAGTTGCAGGACAGTTGTCTGAGCCTAGCATGGCTTCAGCTCATGCTCCTTATCCACCATCAAACTGGTTATCGTCGTCTGGACGCTCTGCGTGTTTTTAAACAGTGTAGAAAGAGAGCTTATGGTAGACGTGACGTCTCCGGTACCACAACAGTTTGACCCTATTTTTATTACACTACTAGATTTGCGAGAGAATCTCTCTCCGCTCATGCTAGTTTGTCAGCCTGCGTACAACAAGAGAGTAGCAGACCTGGATCTTGAGTGTCAGGTAACTTCACACCTAGACACTAAGCATAGTTAGCCTACTAGTCGAGATGTTCTTGATGACGAACGTCTTTACAACTCCCTAGCAAGGAGTCAAACAAACAGACATGACGTCTTACATCCACCTAACAGGACGTTGAGCTTCCAGCGGAACAGGACGTCCTGTAAGACGTGACGTCGAGCTTCCAGCGGAACAGGACCTCCTGTAAGACATGACGTTGAGCGTCTTTCGAGACGCTACATTATTCATCAAGCACAATGCGACCCCAAGCAGCTCGTGACATGGTCTTATACACATTCCCACCATTCAAAGTGCTTTACAAGATGTTACAAAAGTTCGTGTCGTACGAGAGAACCAAGTTGACTTTAGTAACTCTTCTGGCCGTCAAGAGGTTGGTTCACAGAGGTTCTGGAATGGATGGTGGACATTCCAAGAAGCCTGCAATTGAGATTAGATCTTCTCAAACAACCTCACTTGACAAGAAACCATCTAAACCTCCAAGCTCTACGTCTGACGTCCTTCAGACTATCGAAAAACTCGCAAGATCTAGAGGATTTTTGAAGGAGGCAGCCAACGCTATTGCTAGAGCAAAAAGGACTTCTACCATCAGGGTTTATCAGTCCAAGTGGGAGGTTTTCAAAGCATGGTGTAGAACGAACTCAGTTTCTTCATCCAGTACCTCTGTAGCCCAAATTGCCGATTTCTTTTTAGAGCTTAGAAGATAGCACAATTTCTCCTCCTCAACCATCAAGGGGTGCAGGAGTATGCTGGCAACTGTCTTCAGGCACAGGGATTTAGACCTCTCTAATAACAAGGACCTTCGGGATCTTCTCAGATCCTTTGAAACCTCTAAGAAGAGTCAACAGGAATCACCAGCCTGGAATTTAGATGTGGTTTTGAAATTTCTGACGAGTGACAGATTCAAACCTTTGCACTCGGCTTCTTTTAAAGTTCTAACTTTAAAGACTTTATTTTTAGTAAGCTTAGCAATAGCTAAGAGAGTCAGTAAAGGTCATGCTTTTAGCAAGAACATTGGCTTCAAAAACGGGAAAGCTATATGCTTCCTGCAGCTTGAATTTCTGGCCAAAAATGAACGTCCTTCTCACCCATGGCCAAATCTTTCGAAATTGCTAACCTCTGATTTGGTGGGTGAAGAACTGGAAAAGGTTCTGGGTCCTTTTAGAGCACTGAAGTTCTATCTAGACAGGACTAAAGATTTAAGAGGCAATTCAGAAGCTCTTTGGTGTGCAGTCAAGAAGCCCGCTTTACCTATGTCAAAAACACCTTATCATATTTCATAAGACTTTACATTAGAGAAGCTCACACACACTGTGGTGAGGCAGACCTTAAGCTGCTTTGAGTTAAGACTCATGAAGGTGTGGCAACTTCTGTAGCTTTTAAACAAAATTGTTCTCTGCAAAGCATAATGGATACAAGTTTTTGGAGAAGTAAAAATCTGTATTCGCATCACATTATTTAAAACGTGTCCAGACTCTTTATGAGGACTGCTACACTTTGGGTCCATTCGTAGCAGCGAATGCAGGAGTAGGTGAAGGATCTACCACTACACTCCCCTAATCCCTAGTACCCTTTTCTCCTCTTGGAACTTGTATATAATTTTATGATTGTATGAGGAAATTGTTCGACAATCTTCCGCAATCTTTGATTTAGTCAGGTGGTCATTTTGTTCCTTGAGAGTGCCCGGAACTAGGGTATTAGTTGAGGTCCTGTCAGCATATAGGTTATTCACCATTTGACAGCTCCTAGAGTTCTTCAGCTCCCTGGGTGGACTGCTGGATCTCAAAGGATAGCAGACATAATGAGGCAAAGAATCATTGAAGTCAGCTTCCTTAATAGGTACGAACCCTTAAGCTAGTTTTATTTTTAACTCAAGTGAAATTACAACAATGTTGCTGTCTCTGACCCTCCACCATGGGTGTCAATCAGCTATTGTTATATAACCAGCGGGTAAGTTTAAATGTTTAAAAATGGTGTTTTCATAATAAAATAAATTTTTGAACATACTTGCCTGCTGGTTATATAACTTATAATCCCACCCTCCTCCCCTCTAGAGACCTATAGGCATGGAAAATCTGGTGCTGGATGGAATAGTTCGGCCTAGCTACCGTGGTGGCGCTAGTGTACACCTGACATATCTATGTGATTACCACGAGTTTTGAATTTCTGCCAGACAGAAGAATAAAGCTATTGTTATATAACCAGCGGGTAAGTATGTTCAAAAATCTATTTTATTATGAAAATATCATTTTACTGTAAGTATGGAAGATGGCGACTTGGCACGAATAGCCTTGTGTCCAGAGTAGCATTGGTTTTTGATGATGAAGTATTGCCGATTTCTTGATGATTTCAACATTGGAGGCTCTGTGACAATTTTAATAGAACCTAAACTCATGGGTGTCTTTTCTCCACATAGTCCATGCTTTGCTCATTGAAACATTAGCCCTAGAGCAGGGGTGACGATATTTCTTTGATAATTTATGTTGTAATGGGTTCCTTGTTCTAGCATTTTATAGGAAAATCCTTGGAGATCAAAGAATTAACCTTAAAAAAAAATAGGTTTTTCCTATGTCAGAACCGTATTTTTAGAGATATAATTAAAGGTATCAAGTGGAACTTTAGTTTGTCATTTTTTCAGGTGCTCAAACCACTATTATGTCTCAGGCTTGTGCAGAGAGGTGTAATATAATGAGACTTGTTGATACAAGATGGGCTGGTATTGCAAAGGGCGTTGGCACTCAAAAAATCATTGGTCGTGTTCATATGGGTCAGATTCAAATTGCAGATAATTATTTGGCATCATCGTTTAGTATTTTAGAAGAGCAGCCCATGGATATGCTGCTTGGTCTCGACATGCTCAAACGACATCAGGTTAGTTAAAAGTCAAATAGTATATATTTGACATTCTGTACAAAAACTGAATGGTATTGTAGTTTTTATCTTTAGTTTAAGAAGAAGAAATGTGAATTAAATGAAACTTTTTTTTTTTCTGAAAGAGTACCAAATTTATACTGGATTCATTTTTATAGTTTGGCGTCTTATGTTTTCATGCATTATTTTCTCTTAGTTATGTGTTTGTTTTCTCAATAAGAAAAGTAGAAATACAGAAAAAGTTTTATATGTGTTGTTATGGAATATTTATTTTGTGATACTTGTTCAAAAATGGAAAATGGGACAGGGAGTATCACATTGTGATGAAAGTACAAGTTTTATTGAGGTGGAACATAGAAGTAAGCTAACAACACATTGGAATGCAAAGTTGGTACTGAGAGAAAAGTGAGTGAGTAGCAACAACCTGCACTTAAAAAGAAATTTTTAAACTAGAATATCACTTTAATAAGGAAAAAAATTACTGTGTTTATGATGCTGCTGAGACTTTGGCATTCACTAATGATATTGAGGGTATTTTGAACAAGTGTGACTACATAATTTTTAATTCATGCTTAGAGCGTATTGGGGAGATCATATCAATAGCGAAGAAGCTGAAAACTATACATAAATATGAGATTGATTAATTTGAAGTTTTATGGCATTCTGACATCTAAGGTCATTGACGCTGACATAAACATTGGAGGTGGTTTGGTTGTGATAAAGAGTAGCAGTAGGTAATATATGAAAGTAGCTAAATAAAGGCAAGTAGAAAGCCACAAAAATCATAGACTTCTGTGATGATCTTGTTGATAATGAAAATTTAGTAAATTTTACCCAAGATTTATATTGTTATAGGCTTCCAGCTAATCTTAGCAACAGAAAAAACCAGTTGATAAGCATAAAAAGCCAGACTGCACTCTTAAGAGTAGATTTTTTACTAGTCTACCCAAGACTAATTTAATTTTGTTTTTTAAAGTCTATTTTCATATTTTTTTCTTGTCACTGTTAGGTCCTGAAGACAGTTTTAAATAATGGGATCTTGTATTGATGCTTGATATAGTTTTTCATATTTGATTGTTTGTTTAATAAGATGTCTTCATCCTGAATTTAATAAGATAATGGTTGTCCTGGTCTGTTTAGTGTGAAGCTTCATCCCCACTAAAAATGTTCAGTTTGTGGAGGTGGAGAATGTAATTTGAAGAACATATGTGAAGAATGGAAATGTTTTCAGATAATTAGATGTAATACTTTTTTTGAATAATATAGATAGAGAACAAGAGCCAGAAAAGAATGCAGTCCAAGCTTCTTTTCAGATGCAGTGTGGTATTAGCTCACTCTTCGTTCTGCACCCTTTCCTAGCACCGGTATACTGTGAATGTGTCTATAGATAATATAAATTAAGTGCAGAATTCAGCATTGTGTCCTGGTATTTGAAATTTGGCTTGATCTGTATCTAAAAATTTTAAATACGTGCAAATTTCAATATAATGCCCCAGAATTTAAAATTTGGCTGCAACTAATTTCTTTCGCCTCTATAAGTCAAGTTTATTTATGCCATCTATTTCTATTTCTCCAAGGTATGTTGCAAATGGTGGAGTGGAAGCAGATGTATGTCAGAGTGAATGAGAGATATAAAGTGTTTTGGGGCAGTGAAGGGAGTGGTGAAGTATATATGGTTAGGAATGAATGTAAAGAGAGTTCTATATGAGAGAGTGATTGCACCAACTGTGACGTATGGATTTGAGTTGTTATTATTATTATTAGAAGCTAAGCTACAACCCTAGTTGGAAAAGCAAGATGATATAAGCCCAAGGGCTCCAACAGGGAAAAATAGCCCAGTGCAGAAAGGAAACAAGGAAATGAATATATTACAAGAGAAGTAATACAATCAAAATAAAATATTTTATGATCAGTAACAACATTAAATTAGATCTTTGTATAAATTAAAAACTTTAAAATAAGATAGAACAGCATGCCCGAGTGTACCCTAAAGCAAGAGAACTCTAGTTCAAGACAGTGAAAGGCTATGGGACATAGGCTATGGCACTACGCAAGACTAGAGAACAAAGGTTTGATTTTAGAGTGTCCATCTCTTAAAAGAGCTGCTTACCATAGCTAAAAAGTCTTCTACCCTTACCAAAAGGAAAGTGACCACTGAACAATTACAGTGCAGTAGATAACCTCTTGAGTGAAGAATTGTTTGGTAATTTTAGTGTTGTCAGGTGTATGAGGACAGAGGAGAATGTAGAAAGAATATGCCAGACAATTCGGTGTATGTGTAGGAAAAGACGGAATGAGCTGTAACCAAAGAGAGGGATCCAATGTAGAACTGTCTGGCCATGGCCAAAGTCCCTAATAACTCTCTAGTGCTAGTATCTCAATGGTTGGCTGGTGCCCTGGGAATGAAGGTGATTGAGAGATAAAAATTGAATGTGTTCTAGATGAAGTGTCTGAGGAGTAGCATTAGTGTATCTCACTTGGATAGAGTTAGGAACAAAGTAGTTAGATTGAAAATGGGTGCACCTAGATGGGATATGGATGTGTTAAGGATGGAAAATGGGTGTCTGCTGAAGATGATGAAGAAGAGGAAGGCCAAGGGTTGGGTGGATGGATGAAGTGAAGAAGCCTTAGATGACAGGTGAATAGATGTGAGAGAGGCAAAAGTGTGTGTTACGAATAAAAAGGACTGATGAGTGTTTGTGACGCAGTTCCAATAGTCCCTGTTGCTACCTTGAGTCACCTTATGGTGACCGCTGAGTTAGGCAATAGGGGAGTCAGCATATGAAGCTTCATTTGTGGTGGAAGATTGGGCTTCAGCACCCTACCAGGACCAACCAAACTTGGCCAAGTCCCTCGCCAGGCAAGGAGGAACAAAGAGGAAAAATCCACTTCTTTTTTTTTTTTCTTTTCTTTTATATTGGCTACCCCCATCAATTAGGGGAAGTGCCATGGTAGATACTGTACTTACAAACTTACTCTTTTATATATCAGTGAATATGTTGTGCTATATTTGATCCTATGATTGTGAATCTACCTTGACTTGAATAAAAAAATAAAAAACATAATTATCCAAGACAAATTACAGTACAGTATACTCAATTATATAACAAGGGAGGATAAGACAAGACTGATAATACGTGAAATTTCAGGGCTTTTTATAATTGTGAATGCTTCCTTGTATTTTGTGTTATGTGACTGAATACTTTTGCTTTTGTCATCTCTTTCAAGGCAAAGATCCACAATTATTTTTAGTTATATAAGGAAATAGGGTCCCTAATTTTTTTCAAAAACTTTTCATTTGAGAAAATTTATAGAGCAGCTCAGTAAAGATGCAATTATGTTTTCATGTTATGTTTTTTGAAGTGCATTTAAATTGTGTCTGACACCTGCCATGCCTTGGGTCCTTTAGTTGTATTCAGGGACATTATAGCTTAACCTGAGAGGTGTTCTACTTTTTCAGAATCCTCTTGTAAGTTTTCTGGTATTGATTTTTAAATATTTAACTTAGCCGGTGAATATATATAGCTGCAACTCTGTTGCTCGACAGACAAAAAAACAGTAAAACTCGCCAGCGATCGCTATACAGGTTGCGGGTGTGCCCACCAGCGCCAACTGTCGGCCAGATACCATACTCGATGTAAACAAAGACTCAATTTCTTCTCTGTCGACGTGTCGACAAGACGTACTTTACTCGCTGTTGAAACCTGGAGTTTTTCCCATCATATTTGGTGAAGTACTTTATTTTGGTTATGAGCTTTCGCAGTACAGGGTTTTTCTTCAAATAAATCCTTGAACTCTTTTTTGTATCGGATTCATTGTTGATGACTTAGATCGTTTTTTTGGAATTTTCCCTTGACCAATTCAAAATGGCTGACCTTTCACAAGTTCCCAAGTTTAGAAAATGCAATGCTAGGGACTGTCATAGGCGTCTTCCAAAGGCTTCTCTCGACCCTCACACTGTTTGTTCCAATTGTCGGGGTAAAACCTGTCAATTGGAAGATCGGTGTGAGGAATGCGTGGGCCTTTCGGAATTCGATTTTATCGAATTTGAGAAGTATACACGCAGACTAGAGAGAGATAGGGTAAGGAGAAGTTCTTCTAGGTCGGTAGATTTTTCCTCTCCTCAGGCCCCTCAACCTAATCCTTCCCCTGTAGTGGTTGTTCCTAACCCCCCTCCTGGCACTCAGGAACCATCGATGGCTGACATGATGCGTGCTATCCATGCCTTGGGGGAGAGAGTTGAGTCCCTTGCAAGTGACCGCAATCAACTCATGGCGGATGTTAAGGAACTAAAGTGCCAAAGTGCCGCGGGAAGTGATAAAGTGCCAAGTGTTTCTCAAAGTGTTGTGAACAGTGTTGCGCTTGAGGGTTCGTCTGTTCGTGCCTGTCGTCCTCCTAGTCCGGGACCTCTTGCAAGCTCCCAAGCCCAGGGGAGAAGCAATGTCGTACGACGCATGGGTTCGAGAGGCTTTGATCAGCGAACAGACGTTCCCTCTATGGTATCAGGCGTATCTCCCCAAGATCGCCCCTACCAACGTAAGACGAGAGAGCCCGTTTTTACCTCGTCGTCCGAAGGTGTTTCTCATAAGAAACTTTGGACCAAGGTCTCACGACCTTTGAAGCGTAAGTCGGTCCCTTCAGGACAAGTCCAACGTCCCGGTTGTAGCCACTGGGTCAGTTCGGACTCGTTGCCGTCATCTGATGACTGCTCACCGCCTAAGAGAGGCAAAGCGGTACCGCCTCAGTCGCTCACCCCGTCTGTTGCCGCACCTGCTGCCGTAGACCCTAAATGGGTATTGCTACAGGACATGCAGTCCAAGCTTGCATCCTTGATGGAGGACTTCAATGCGGAGAAGGTTGCTGCTGAACCTTCTGGCCAACAACCATCCAAGCGGTCTGTTGTGCGTCCTGTTGACGCTGAGGTTACTTTCTCGCGTCTACCAGTCGAGGTTGTACCCCCACCGATGCGACCCAGTGTGGTTTGCCAGCCGCACGTTGACGTTAGGCGACGCACGGAGGTGGTTGTTGACGTTCAGGACGTTCAACAACCATCAGAGGTGACTTGTTTTGACGCGGTGCGTCAACCTCCGCAACCCGGTATGGTGTTGACTGCACAACCCAGACGGTCTAAACAGTCTCGGGTGGACGCTGTGCGTCCTCGCGCACCCATGGTTGTTGACAGTTCACAGACTGTGCAGCAGTTCCATGACGTTGCGTCTGGATCCGTCACGCATGCACCAGTGCGACCGGACTCAGCGAGCCAGACGTTGCCCACTCCGTTGCCGTTTCCTCATCAGTTTTCGGATGAGGAACTATCAGATGAGGACGTTGCTGAACCGCAAGAGGATCAACCTTCAGAGCTTGACGAACCTAAGGCAACTCAACCATCATTGGACTTTAGAAAAGTCATGGCTGTATTTAAGGAGTTGTTCCCTGACCACTTTGTTTCTGTGGCTCCGCGTTCGCCGCCGTCAGAGTTTGTGTTAGGCGTGCCTGCTACCACACCTGCCTTTACTAGACTCGTTCTCTCTCGTTCATCCAAGAGAGCTTTGCGGCTGTTGGGAGACTGGTTAGAGACTAAGAAGAGTTTAGGAAAGACAGCATTTGCTTTTCCCCATCTAAACTCTCGTCTAGATCGAGCGTCTGGTATGCCACGGGAGAAGTTCTCGGCTTGGGAGTTCCTGCCTCTGCCCAGGGCGACTTCTCAAGTCTTGTAGACTCTCCCCGCCGCCTTGCCATGAGACGCTCGAAGATTTGTTGGTCACCATCGGACCTGGACCACCTTCTTAAAGGGATTTTTAGGGCTTTCGAAGTCTTTAACTTCCTAGACTGGTGCCTAGGAGCCCTGAGCAGGAAGATCTCTTCTGCAGATAAGGACGTTTCCTTGCTCATTATGTCCTGCATGGACAAGGCCGTCCGTGATGGGTCCAACGAGCTAGCCGCCTCATTCACGTCTGGAGTCCTGAAGAAGCGAGTCTCTATGTTCTTTCCTGTCTGCTGGAGTGACGCCATGCCAAAGATCCGAGCTACTCTTTGCTCCCCTTTCCAAGTGCCTGTTTCCTGAAGTCTTGGTAAAGGAAATTGCCCTATCTTTAGTTCAGAAGGACACCCACGATCTAGTTGCGTCCTCGGCTCGCAAAGCTCCCCCTTTGCCTACATTGTCTGCTAGACCGAGGTTAGACACTCCAGCGTCTCGCTTTATTCCGCCCTTTCGTGGCAGAGCCTCCAGCAGAGGAGGTGCTCGTGCCGAAGGGAAGCGAGGGAAGAGGAAAGGATCCAAGTCCTCTAAGGGCAGAGTCTGACTGCCCGCAACTTGGGCTGGGGCGCGACGCTGGACGGTCGGGAATGCTCAGGTCTGTGGAACACGAGTCAGAGGAGCATGCATATCAACTGCAAGGAGCTGTTGGCAGTTCATCTGGCCTTGAAAAGCTTCGAGTATCTCCTTCGAGGCAAAGTGGTGGAAGGAAACTCGGACAACACCACGGCCTTGGCGTACATCTCCAAACAAGGAGGTACCCACTCACTGACGTTGTACGAGATCGCAAGGGACCTGCTCATCTGGTCAAAAGATCGAGACATCTCCCTAGTAACGAGGTTCATCCAGGGCGACTTGAACGTCATAGCAGATTGTCTCAGTCGGAAAGGGCAAGTAATTCCAACAGAATGGACCCTCCACAAGGATGTGTGCAAGAGACTTTGGGCCACTTGGGGTCAACCCACCATAGATCTCTTTGCAACCTCGCTGACCAAGAGGCTTCCAATCTATTGCTCTCCAGTCCCGGACCCAGCAGCAATACATATAGATGCCTTCCTCCTAGATTGGTCACACCTGGATCTCTACGCATTCCCACCGTTCAAGATTGTCAACAAGGTACTGCAGAAGTTCGCCTCTCACGAAGGGACAAGGTTGACGTTAGTTGCTCCCCTCTGGCCCGCGAGAGAATGGTTCACCGAGGTACTTCGATGGTTAGTAGACGTTCCCAGAAGTCTGCCTCTAAGAGTAGACCTTCTACGTCAGCCGCACGTAAAGAAGGTACACCAAAGCCTCCACGCTCTTCGTCTGACTGCCTTCAGACTATGGAAAGACTCTCGAGAGCTAGAGGCTTTTCAAAGGAGGCAGCCAGTGCGATTGCTAGAGCAAGGAGAGCGTCTACCATTAGAGTCTACCAATCGAAGTGGGAAGTCTTCCGAGACTGGTGCAAGTCAGTTTCTGTATCCTCGACCAGTACCTCTGTAGCCCAAATAGCTGATTTTCTCTTATACCTGAGAAAAGGACGATCCCTTTCAGCTCCCACTATCAAGGGCTACAGAAGCATGTTGGCATCGGTCTTCCGGCATAGAGGCTTAGATCTTTCCAACAATAAAGATCTGCAAGACCTCCTTAAGTCTTTTGAGACCACTAAGGAGCGTCGTTTGGCTACAACTGGGTGGAATTTAGACGTGGTACTAAGATTCCTCATGTCAGACAGGTTTGAGCCTTTACAGTCAGCCTCCCTGAAAGATCTCACTCTTAAGACTCTTTTCCTGGTATGCTTAGCCTCGGCTAAAAGAGTCAGTGAGATTCATGCCTTCAGCAAGAACATCGGATTTTCGTCGGAATAAGCTACTTGTTCGCTGCAACTTGGTTTTCTAGCCAAAAATGAGCTACCTTCTCGGCCTTGGCCTAAATCTTTCGATATTCCCAGCTTATCGGAGATCGTAGGCAATGAACTAGAAAGAGTCTTATGCCCTGTTAGAGCTCTTAAGTTCTATTTAAAGCGTACTAAACCTTTACGAGGCCAATCTGAAGCTTTATGGTGTTCAGTTAAGAAACCATCCTTGCCTATGTCAAAGAACGCTTTGTCATACTTTATCAGATTGTTAATACGAGAAGCTCATTCACATCTGAGTGAGGAAGACCGAGCTTTGCTTAAGGTTAAGACGCACGAGGTTAGAGCTGTAGCAACTTCCGTGGCCTTTAAGCAAAATAGATCTCTGCAAAGTATAATGGACGCAACCTATTGGAGAAGCAAGTCAGTGTTCGCGTCATTTTACTTGAAAGATGTCCAGTCTCTTTACGAGAACTGCTACACACTGGGACCATTCGTAGCAGCGAGTGCAGTAGTGGGTGAGGGCTCAACCACTACAATTCCCTAATTCCATATCCTTTTAATCTGTCTCTTGAAATGTTTTTAATGTTGTTTTTTATGGGTTGTCCGGAAGGCTAAGATGCCTTTCGCATCCTGGTTGATTTGGCGGGTGGTCAAAGTCATTTCTTGAGAGCGCCCAGATTAGGGGTTTGATGAGGTCCTGTTGTATGGGTTGCAGCCCTTGATACTTCAGCTCCTAGGGGTCTGTCAGCATCCTAAGAGGATCGCGAGGCTCCGTAAGGAAGACGTACTTACAAGGCAGAGTAATCGTCTAAGTCGACTTCCTTACCAGGTACCTATTTATTTTGTTTTCGTTATATTGATAACTTCCAAAATGAAATAAAAACTCTTAGCTTAAACGATGTAAACATATTTAACTGGTCTCTACCCACCACCCTGGGTGTGAATCAGCTATATATATTCACCGGCTAAGTTAAATGTTTAAAAATGATATTTTAATTATAAAATAAATTTTTGAATATACTTACCCGGTGAATATATAAATTAAATGACCCTCCCTTCCTCCCCAATAGAGACGCAGTGGGATGAGAAGAAATTGAGTCTTTGTTTACATCGAGTATGGTATCTGGCCGACAGTTGGCGCTGGTGGGCACACCCGCAACCTGTATAGCGATCGCTGGCGAGTTTTACTGTTTTTTTGTCTGTCGAGCAACAGAGTTGCAGCTATATATATTCACCGGGTAAGTATATTCAAAAATTTATTTTATAATTAAAATATCATTTTTCATGAACAGTTATACATAGAGGACGTAGCTTTATATTTTTTTTGTTGGTCGGTCCTTCGTTGTACTGTAACATAGACGCGGATTATCATCCTTACTGTATCTGCGTACATTGTTTTCTCTCGCCACTTGCCGCACCGAAAAGAAAACCACCACATCTGTCGCCATTCTCGAAGGTGTGACTAGTAAAAGGAATACAGTAGAGGATAGGATTGTGAGAAATAGGCATTCAAGGGATTTTAATTTCACTTTATTATTCCTCATCTATATTGAGGTGGTTTTCACTGACTCCCAAAGAGTTATCAGCATCTTTCCATCCAACTTTATGTAGTACAGTACTCAGAATATGATTGTATTGTTAAAATCTATCAAATGAAGCCAAATTTTCAAATGAAATTCACATATATAGAATCACAAACTTCCCCCTCATTAAGCAACTGCAACTACTAATTAGTTTGGAGATTTTTCAGTGGAGGGTGCACCACACTACGCGACCTCGAAAACTCGGTGATAAACTAATTTTTCTACTTTTGTTCCCAAGCTTATGCTTGAAGTATATAATTTTTGGGCAAGTATTGCACCCAAAAAGTAAAGAATTTCCTTGTCACTTCTAATAATAATTACTCAAGGTTTCTTCGTTAACACTGAGCATATTACATATCTTACCATCATTGACAGATGTGTATTGACCTCAAGAACAACAAGCTACTGATTGGAACAACGGGTACGGAGACACCATTCCTGAGTGAGAGCGAATTGCCAGATTGCGCTAGACTGACTCCACTGAATGAGGAGGAAGCAAGACGGGAATCCGAGAGAGCAGCTAAGGAAACTGAAGATCGAGCATTAATGGAAGCTTTAGCAGCTAGTGCCAGGGAAAGTGCTGCAGCTAATAATGTACCCAACGCCAGTGCAGGAGAAGGTATGCAATTTTTATCTTTCTACTTTTAAATTTAGTAGTAGTTACAGAAAGTTTTCAACTTACAAACTTAATAGGTTCCAAGAACCTTTTTGTAAGTAAAATTTTGGACTAGGGTAGGTTTCACCTAACTCAGCTGCAAAAGTCCCATTTCATATTGCAAATATTGTCTTGCCTAATATAATTTATTAACTTCATGAACTTTTAATTAACATTATGAACCTTTCATGTAATATCCAAGATATATTTTTTCAGGTGGATTTTTATTTGTAATTCCAAATGTTTGTAACTTGAAGGCCCTCTATGTTTTAGTGAATTTTTATTTTGATAAACATTATGGGAGGAACGTAGAGAGGAGAGGTCCCATTTTTTGTTTCGTTTGTTTGATGTCGGCTACCCCCCAAAATTGGGGGAAGTGCCTTGGTATATGTATGTATGTATTATGCTTTTATATTCAGGTTTAGATTGTTTTTTTATTTCCTCAGGTACATCTAAACAGTCTTCGTCTAGTCCTCCAGCTGCGGCATCTGTAGATAGCGTAACTGCACGGGATAATTTTACAGAATCTGACGTCCAAGAAGTAATCCAGCTTGGATTCACCAGAGTTCAAGCAATAGAGGAACTTAGGAGACAAAATGGAAACAAAACTCAAGCAATGGCCGCACTCCTGGCAAAGTCACTGAAAATGTAGTATAGTATTTTAGTCTTAGTTTTTATATATCGAACTCATTTTTTATAAAACATCATTAGTTATAGATATTTCATCAGAAAGAAATTATTCATTTTCCACATAGTGTTATATTAAACTTTTTAAGTGTCTGTCTTCAGAGTGGCTTTGTTTATACTGTATTAATTGTTATACAAAAATGTAAAGTGATTTTATCGTAAAAGTTTATCTGAAAGGTAACCTGTAATGTAAACAGTTACATAATCAATTAAAATAGTTGTATACTGTATTGTCTAGGAATTAAAACGTCCTTTTAATAGAGTTTTTGTAATTTGTGTATATTTATATGCATGCAGTACAGTAAAATTAGATTATAAAGTAGTATACAGTATTTGCTCTTATTTAAATAGTTTTTTATGAAGGAAACATGCCACCATACTAAAGTTGTATTATTATTATTTTTTTTTTTTTTTGTATGAAGTCATTTTAACCCTTAGCAAATCATCTTCATATAAGTTTTATCAGTGAAAGCCAATCACCCCCATTGTTCTGCAACTCATAAAAATATGGATTGCCTAAAGATTATCTCTTTTTCATTGTAAAGTGATCTCAAGACCAGGTGTATGTACTGGTATCATCTACTAATGATTTGCTTTTATATTAGCAGATAAAATTTTAATTGGCTGCTCTTAAATAGGGAAGAAAATCATCTTTTTATTCCCGCTTCAGTTTTTATGTAGCGTCTACATTCCTGATCCTACATTGTATGACATATCTCTTTGCTGTTCTTGAGCAATTCGCTATACTGCCTGACTCCTGTTTGTCAAGTTATTGAAAATCCAACTTTAAAAATATAATGCTACCAAGTGTGAAAATTTGTTGGGTTAGTTTTTCTTGAAAATTTGTGCAGTTAAAAGTAATCTATGTGAATCAGGATTATTTGTTAGCTCTTATTTAAACATATTAGCTGTATACAGGATATATTTGTTAAAGTTCTTGAAAACCTAACTTTAAAAATATATTGCTTTTAAATGTGAAAAGTTTTCATGAAATTTTTCCAGTTTAAAGTAATATATCTGAATCAGGATTATTTGTTTGCGCTCTTATTTAAAAGTTTTAGCTGTATAGTGTATATTTTTTGACGTTTTGAGAATTTTCACTGGCAACTTGAACTATCGTGTAAACTTATATATTGTATTGGGAGGGAAGTTATCCTTATTTACTCAGTTTTTTGTTTGTAATTTATCCAATATATTTTTTGAAAGGTATTTCCCATTTAATTTCTTTTGCTTTACGATTGGAATGGCCCTCAACAAATCCTCACATTGTTGACTGAAATAAAATACTAAGCACACGCTACAGTACTGTACTGTATTATCAGTGATAACTCATTGGATGTACTGTATTGATATACTGTACATAATTTCAAACACCAACGAATTACATATCTTTTGCTTTGGCTTGAAATATCCATTGGAAATTTATTCAGTTTTAGACCCTGTTAAAAATTGATTCATCATATTGACTGTGTGCATCAGTTTTGATTATGTGATATTGTTACACTAGGGGAAGACAATAATTAAGGGTTATTGGCGAAGAAAAGGCCTATTTTTAGCAGGTGCTTTGTGGGTTACAAGGTCTTTCCCCAAAAGGCTAGAACAGGGAATCCAATACAACATGGTGCATCAAAGAAATGTTGTCTCCTCTGTCCTAGGGCAAGTGTATCTACCTGCAAGGTAATGGGGCTCAGTGTGCATAAGGGAAATCCACAGATTCAAGCTCTATGGAACCCATCACAGCACCTTAAAGGCTGAATTTGTCTGTAACTGATATGTCACTAAGAACTATTTCTAATACTTGAAAAAATGCTTACCCTTGTGTTTGTTTCTCACCCAGCAAACATCTTTTCAATCCAGAAGAACTTCTCACTTCATGTTCCACTACGCTTCACAAGTCTAGATAGCCAGCAGGGTCTTGGGAATTGCATAGAGCTTCTGAAAATAGATTTTTCCTTCATCAAAACCATTCTATTCGAGTTAAGCTGCTGTTGTTAGGTTTCAAGGACTAATTCTGGAGCATAATACACGGAGAAATCGTGCGCCACAAGGACCAACCCACTTATTACTAAGAGAATGCCCAATTCGTGCTTACATCTGTGAAAGGAAAAGACCCAATAAGTAAACCCTTCACCTCATGTGAGGAAATCCCTAGAGAAGGCAAATAAGATGACCATCAAGGCACCTCCACTAAGAAACCTGGCAGAAGATCCATTCTCTTAATTAATTTCCCATATAGGTGCCATGATTGAGCTGAGAATCACACAGCCATGTTGAACTGCTTGGATTTGTTTCGGGTATTGTTTTATCAACACCCCGGGCTCAAAACACCTTGTAACACTGGATATCCTGAAATTGCATATGAGCAAAAATAGGCTAAAAAAGAATTTGGATGGAGACCGAATAAGTCTTTTTGATAAAGTAGTTCATGAGATACAGATAGCCCTATAAAAAGGGATATATTGGACTTGGTATTTTTTTTATCAGATTACCTTTACTGATGACGTGGATCTCTGCCTATATAATTGTAGGGTGGACACTGAACAGGTCACCATAATTAGACTGTAGAGTCAAGATATAGAGAAGATCATGCCTCAGAAGAGGCTTTTCATTTGGCTAAGAAGAAAATACTATGAATTGGTATCGGGGTACAGCCAGGAACAACTGTTCTCAGCTGAATACTGTCAATTCACTAAATCTTCTCCCAAGTATTAGGCCAATAAAATTAGAGCATTATAAAGTAGTCCTTTCATAGTAATGAGGGAATTCTCTGACCTGGCCAATAGTCAAGCATATTATTGAGTATCGGGACTCTGAAAGTGCTGAATTGAGTCATTGCAAAGCAAAGAAGAGAGTAATTTTTTAAAACGTGTCTGAATCCAATCATGTTAAAAGCCTGCTTGAGGGATTCTGTCAATGCATATTGATATGACAAAATTGTTTAAGGCTTAAGCTTCTTACCTATAAAGAGGTGGACCTGAAAGGAAGACATGAACTCAAGGGTTATCTGATATTTTTTAGTGGAAGTCCTCTTACATCCCATCAAATACGTGATTTTCTTAGCCAGGAAGTCTCTTAATGTATATGCAGAATAGAAAAATCAGGCATCAGAGTTCTGGGGTCAGAAAGGAGGAAGTAAGGATATTTCAACTCTGCTCTGATACAACTGTACTGACCAAAGAGGGTGTGACCAGTCTCAAATGCTGAAGAAGTGGAAACCACACTGTTCAAACAGGCCACAGTAGCTCCAGCACAACTGTCCCTATGAAGTCTGATAGGATCTTCAAAACCTCAAGTTAAACAGAGGAAACAGATAAATCGAAGACCATGTGTCCCAGTCTTGGTTCACGGCATCTCTTCCAGTTGCATGAGAATCCACATTTAGAACTAGAAAAGTGGAAACTTGTGATTCTCAAATATCATAAACAGGTCCCCCTGAAGATCTGGGGATAATTTTGGAGATCTCTTGGAATGACCTCTGTCTGCTGGACAGGTGAAGAACAGACCCCTCTCACGAAGGAACCTCCTAACTGAAAGAATTACTACACTCGTAGTTCTTGAACAAGATCTCCCTTTCCATAGACAACTGGACTGCTGTCTGGTTGTCTGTGAAGGATCTTTGTGTGAGACCCATCTTTGACTGAGCTGCTTCAATGTCTGTAATGCCACTATCAGTCCCAACACATTTATATGGAGTGCTACAAACTGAAGACACCATTTCCAGAATGCATAGGTCCCCTCTTAATAATGATAGTCCAATGTCTAGGAATCTGTTTCCAGCAAATGAGTCACTGGGAACATCTGTTCTAGGGTCCTTTTGAGCAACAGTTGTCCAAACACAATTGAGGTCTTTTAACCTGCACTTCAGAACTCAATCGATGATGCAAAATGGATGAGACCTGAAACTATCCAGCAGCCATGTAGAGGAAACAGGACTCTCAGAAATTTTTTACCATGAGTAGTATCCTTTCTTAGGAAGCCTTCCTTTGTTTGTAGTTTGACAATATCCAGCAAAGATCTAACCCCTTCAATACCTTCTCTGGAAGTAGTCTTGAATTTGTAACACTCAGAATTCCTAGATCCTGAAGAACTTGAAGGAAATTATTTGTGCATGTGAGACATAATTATCTTCTCTGTCCTGGCCAGCCTGTCATCTAAATAGGCAATGTCATGAATCCCTGCAATCACATTAATATGATTACTGGCTTTACTAGTTTTGTGAGGATTCATGGATCTATAGTAATTCTTTGACTTTTATTTTAGTAGCCATTTTGAATGCATTACTGTATATCAGATGTGTTTGTTGAGACACGAGGTGTCATGAATTGCCCTTTTCTAGTTCGAGTCATTCTTCTGGATAAATTAGAATAAAATGTCAATTATTACTATTACTAGTTAAGCTACCTCAATCCTAGTTGGAAAAGCAGAATACTATAATCCCAAGGGTTCCAACAGGGAAAAAATAGCCCAGTGAGGAAAGGAAATAAAGAATATGAAATTTTAGTAATAACATTAAAATAGATTTTTCATATATATGTGAAGAGAGACTTATGTCAGCTTGTTCAACATAAAATTTTTGCTGCAAGTTTAAATTTCAGAAGGTAAAGGTTCACCGATTCCACAATCTGGTCACAGCTGAAATGAAACTTCTGTGTAATGTTGAGCCTTATGATTGAGAAGGCAAGACTACTAGAATTAACTGCATATCTAGTGTAGTACTACATACAGGATGATAATACAGTTTGGGAATATCTAAATTCAAATTATGGTCAGTTATGAAAAATTTTATGCAACATGAATAAAAAACTAACAATGACAATGTCTGAATGCAAATGATGGTCAGAATTATAACAAATCCTATGCAGCATGAATAAAGAACTAACGGAAGGAAGATTGATATCCAGATCAGGAATAAGAAATTTAACACCTTAAGAGCCAGCAGCTGAGGACCAGATAGAAAAAGAATACCCAAAACAGGGAAGAGTAGAAAAAAATTAAAATATTTCTCAATAGATTTATCACTGTAATTTTTAAGACACTCAGTAAGCCAATTTTTAGAGCAATTGATGAAGAAACAAACCAAATGCATTTCTCTAAATTTGCAATCGAGAATCGCCTGAAATTTATAGTTTTATATAGTTTAAAAAACATAATCAATGCAGAGATCTGGACGTTGAGGAGCCAGTGTCCTCTGCTTATTTATAATCAATCATACTTGAATCTTGTTAGAGTGCAATTTCATGCCCAATAATATGCACCATTCAGTAATTTTAGCTAGGTCTGTATTAAGGGATTCAGCAACCCAAGGTCTACATTCAGGAGATAGAACCGAGACAAAGAGAGTAGCATCATCTGCATATGCAACAAGCATATTTTCCAAGCCAAACCACATATATATATACAGTAGTATGAAATGTAATAACAATACCCTGAGGAACACCAGATATCACATTCCAACTCACTGTAGTGCCCATCAACAACTACTCTGCAATCTGTTACTTCAATATTCAATAATGATACTAAGAAAAGAACCACCTACTCCCAACTGTTTAAGTTAGAAAAAAGAACCTCAGGATTAACATACGTCGTCTTCAGTGTTAGTAATGGTTCTCGGTAACTTGTCAATTAACAGACGAATTAAGCAATAGAGCCTGGACCTGTGGCTATCTCTGTATATGAGTCGGTGCATTGCACATTGGTAAACTGGCCCAATATAATGAAATAAGATGTGTAGCAAACTCCCGAGTTGAGAGCTGTCTTAACTTTATCATACAGTAAACATTTTTTTTTTTTTCAAATGGTAATTAAGCCAAATACATGGATATTATTTTCCAAATTTTTAACATGTACATCAACTTCCTATTCTATTCCACTACCCTTACTTTCCTTATAACCTATTTCCATTTGGTAAATGAAAGTTATCATTTGGCCTAATATATTCTCACTTAAGTGTCCTCGTATTAGGTAGTTATAGGAGAAATTTAAAAATTGCTCTCTACCAAATTTTTGGCAGCTTATTTGTACAGTATATTAATTTCTCAGGAACAGTTTTATATGAAGCATTTAATCTTTTTTTTTTTATTCAGTGGCTTGTCTACAGCCATAGTGTAGGATTGGTTTTGAGTTGCCTCTACACAGTGATATAAATAATGGATTCACTACACCTGCTATTTTAATTACACCTCTTTTGTTACCACAAATATCACATCTCTGGTAAAGTACAGTACTGTAGTGTGAAGTATGACATTAAATGGATATCTATATTGTGCAATTTGTATTGATAGCCCCTAGTTGGATATATTGAAGCAAGAAATACATACACTATGTGGCTAATTAATATTCTAATCCTTCATAAACAGATTATTAAGAGAACTATTGTTTTCAAGATGTGGTCACATGTGCAATGTAGTCAGTAGTATACTGCACTTCAGCAATAAAAAACGCATTTCAGTGATAAATATACTGTAACTTGACAGTACAGTATTTCACTAAGCTCATTACTTAGCACGTGGTATTTTAAAGTTCCATATTGCAATGCTAGTGACCACAGATTTGAAAACTAGAGGGGCACTCGGTAGAGTGCAGACCTCAGCTGCAGTAGCTTATTTCTCGACTTTTTGCTTGACCTTGACCTTTGACCTTAACATGTAATAATTGGTGTGGATTTTCATTCAATCAATTATGAACCAAGTATGAAGTCTCTGTGACAACGGTGTCCAAACTTATGGCTGATTACGTAAATTGGACTGTGACCTTGACCTTCCAAAATTTAATTATTTCCAGCTTTTTACATAACAGTTAATTGCTGCAAGTTTCATTACTCGTGAATAAAATTGTGGCCGGGAGGGTGTACACAAACAAACGGGGTAAAACTTAACCTCCTTACAACTTCGTTGGCAGAGATAATTGTGTGTGAAGGGTATTTTTATTTACAGTTTAGAACTCTTGCAACTTCTTTTATTATTAGTTTCCATTCTCACTGATGGCAAACCTTCAAATAGGTTGAGAGCGCATGGACAAATTTAGGATCATTGGTTCGGAAGAGTTTCTATTTCAATAAAAAGTTCTCTTAATAATCACCTTTTCTCTTATCTTCTTGTTAGTATCCATCTACCTTCATCCAACATTCACTGATTAATCAAATGAAGATGTCATCCCCGTAGGAGCTATGAATTTACACTGTGATTAACGTTAACTCAATCATCACCACACGGTAAAACTTCATGTAAAAATGTTCATAAATAATTCAATTTCTTTTGTTTACAAATAAGTACGGTATATAGGTGCTAGTGTTAACATATGAAATCAAAGTACTTATTAAGTTCTGGCAAAAGATGGTTAGTTCATAAATACAACTACTGTAATATTCAATATTATAAAGGTTTATTTTGCCTCCAAAAAATGACATTTGAAAGTAATTTGTATTTTTCCTAACGATACAGACCTGGAGCTATTTATAGGGATATACTTTTAGCTTCGCCGAAAATATTGAATTTTGAATAAGTTGGTATTGTGTCATTGTGGTTTCTACTTTTAAGGAAAACAGAAAATTAAAAATATTTTTTATACCCTGCCATCATGATTTTGAAGTTTCATTTTATGATTGGTAAGCTTATGAAATGAAAGTTATCCTTAGGATTTTTAGATTACCTCTCGTGGAAGAGTTGAAATTATTGGAATGTGTGTGTTGACTTGCATTTTGCCTCTATTTTTATTGCTGCCTTTATTTTTCAGTCATGAGTAGCTCTTAATATAGTTTGTGAAAAAGATGGGTTTGAGGTAAGTTCAATATAATTTTTGAATACCTAATATTTCAAAATTTGCATTTTTGTACCAAGGTGGTGATTTGCACCCATGTAATTGATCTATATGAGAAAAAAATAAACTTTTATACGGAAAATTGTATACCCAATCCTTTTTTACCTTTCTTTTTGGTGATAAAATAAGAAATGAGAGAATCTAAATGAACTTTTCCAAAGATACATACTGTATTTGAGGTACAGTTGCACTGAATTACTGTAATCTTGTGTAAGCCCAACCTCCCTTAAGTTTGGTTGAAGACTGTGATTCCCTCCCTTTGTGGACATGGGTTCAGGCCAAGACTGCATTGTGTGGGTCATGCCATTGACAGCTCTCTGCCTGAGGCAGCCACTAGTCCATAAGCCTAAAAGACTTCCAGGCAACCTCCTTAAATGACTCCTCCGTGCCGAGACCGCTGCTGGAACAACGGAGTGGCGGACCCAGTGCGAATAATAATTTAGTTCATTTATGTGAAGGAGCAGATTTATCAGGTCATAACTAACCAACAGGGGGGCTCATTCCATGGTACAAGGGCAGCTTCCGGTGTGACGACTGCCAAACCAGTACAGTAATTCCCTCCTTTCAACCTAGGGAGTAGCTAAATCTATCTCCTAGGATATAATCAAAATTTCTTTTATTCCCAAGAGACAGTTTGGGCTACTAACCAAAGATTAGATTCGATTTATACATTTGAGTCAGGAGGCTCAGTCTAAGGCATGGGAGGGCATTCAGCCCCAATATACAACAGGAGGATACACTGCAGTTCAAGATTTTAGTAACAGTTAAGAGGCTGGATAGCAAGATGGAAAAAAGATGCTGGAACAGAGGATTAAAAAGTGAGTGCAGCTAGGGACCAAAACAATGCTGCAAAGACCTTTACTACACTGCTCAACGTAAGTTGCAATGACAGCATTAACCCCCTGTGGGATACCAAGCTATGAGAAGAAAAGTCTCAGGAAGTAATTTGGGGGGAATGTTCTAAACACCTCAGACTCCCATGAAGACGAGGTTGACTCCATTTAGGCTACTCATTAATGAGTGGAAAAGCTCCTCACACTAATGAGGAAGATATAGGAGAGGTTTGGAGGTTAGCAGTACCCAAGACCAGTTTGAAACCATTACTTTCTCAGACAGTACGGGATTAAGTAAAGAGTGTTGGAACGGGAAAATGCCAAGTCTAGCTAACTCTTCCTATAGACTGGGTTCCCTTGAATGGTTGAGGAGTGTTTTATCAGTTTGACAAACTTTCAGGGGATAAATCTGGGTGTGACTCGAAATGCCTAATAAGTACATACTGTTTTTGGATATTCTGGCTGATTGCAATAATTACAGTTGTCATGAAATTAGATAGTATGCTTATTCTAAAGAGACTAGAAAGAAAGATTAATGAAAAGCTGGGAGATGAACAAGCAGGATTTAGAAATGGTAGAAGTTGCATTGACCAAATTTTCATTTTAAGACATGTTGTACAGCAATGTGTAGAATATAGAAATCTACTTTTGATGGCATGGTGGTCTATGAAAAAGCCTTTGAGAGTGTACACCGGCCAATTTTGTGGAGTCCTGCGTTATTAGGGAGTTCCTCTTAAATTTGTAAATTTGATTTAGTCTGTTTGTTCATTAGCATAGCAAGTGGAAAGTTAATGTTAGTGGAGTCCTATCAAATGAAGTGGAGTACTCCAAGGGAGTCTGTTGTCACCTATGTTGTTTATCCTCCTCATGGATTTTGTAATGCATAGAACAGTTGGAGATGGTGGAGAATGATTGGTCTGGATTGGTAATAGGAAATTAGCAGACCTAGAGTATGCTGATGATGTCCTTATAAGCAGAACAACACAGGATTTGCAATGCCTGCTTACCAGAATGCATGAAATATCACACGAGGTTGGGGTCAAGATATATAGAAGAAAGACAGAGTTGATGAGAATGGAATATGCAATTTAAGATGAAATATCATCAGAAAGAGAAAGGATTGATGAGGTAGAATCCTTTAAATATTTAGGAACTATGATTTCTAATACAAGGTCTTTAGAATTGGAATTCAATGAAAGATTGAAAAAAGCAAATCAGACAATGGAAAGCTTAGGTAAAATTTGGAAATAAAATCGCCTGAAATTACATAAAAAATCAGGCTATATATTAGTTAAGCGAGGGCGGTGTTACTGTATGGGCATGAGTCATGGTATGACAATGAAACAATATCCAACAGATTTTGTAGATTTGAGAACAAAGCCCTCAGAAGAATTTTGCGAAGTGAAATGGCAGGACAGGATTAGAAATGAAACTATAGGAGAAATTACTCAAGTGCCATATGTGGATGAGATCATGGTGAGGGGTAGGTGGAAATGGTTTGGTCATGTTCTTTGCACTCCCAAAGAGAGATTAGTTCACCAAACATTGAATAGAGCTCCACAAGGGACTAGACAAGTTGGAAGACCCAGGCCTACATGGCTGAGGACTATGAAGTGTGAAGTGGGAGATAGATAATGAATGGAGGAGTATTGATTTAAAAGCTCAAGATAGATACGACTGGCGAAATCTAGCCGAGGCGTAAGAGATGATGATGATGATGATATCGAATTCCTGTTCTTTCCAGAACTTATGTTTACGTAGCCTACTGCAGACATATATTACTATACTTGACGAAATGGGCATACACGTTGAAGGTATATAAAAAAAAAATTAAAAAAATAAATAAATAAAAAGAAAATCTATCGGTACAGTTTTAACTGGGAGCTATCTTATACTACAATACACGGCAGTGACTGTGAATAGCAATCATAAAACTGTGAGTGCACTCCAATCACTATCGTATTATCTGTATAGGATGGGAGGGCATCCATTTTGCATTCAATCCACCCACATGCAACAGTATTCTTCCACATATGAACAAGCACATTTTAGTTTCGTTCAGCGAATATATTAAATGTTCAACGCAAAATATGAAATGCAAAAATCCAAGGTCAATGTTGACGGATGCATATAGAAAGAACTATAAAAAAGGGAAACTTTTAGTTTCAAATTGAAAAGTTTACATATCACTACATGCGCCATTTACAAAGGCTATGCTTAGACCATGAACCTGAACATCAACAACTACAGCATTATAAAAAGCAAAACAAAATATATTAAAATTGAAGAAGTATAAAAAGCAAGAACAAAAGAAAGAAATAAAAAGTAAAGTGGTAAATAAATTAAGAGAAAAAAAACGGATTTTGAGCGAAGCGAAAAATCTATTTTTGGGTGAGATAGCCATGACGTCCTGATGGAAGGTTCCTTTTTGGTAGCTTCCTTGGGTATATGACTACTAGGATATTCCCAGAGAATTAAACCACAGGTTATCACAGAATTCTTAATTCTGGAGCGAGTATCCTAAAGGTTTCCCTTTAAGACATCATATATCAACAGGGGACGCATGTATTAACACGCCACATAGCTATCTGCACCCCATATAGAGTTAACACTTCGATATGGAGGGGCGGAGAATAACTGGGGAGCCGTTCCACAGTTACACTCGTCCGTGGCTACTTTTGGTACTCGAAACGTAAACAAACGGGCGCCATTGCTAAATGACGTCACGTCCGTCCTCATCCTGATGCCAGCTGCTTGCTAATCTCCATGATACAGCAGGACAGGGTGGGGCCTGAAAGGCTGGACTAGAATAGCAGGGAGGGTCCATCAGGACGTCATGGCTATCTCACCCAAAAATAGATTTTTCGCTTCGCTCAAAATCCGCTTTTTGGGCTCAAGCCATGACGTCCTGATGGAAGAGTACCAGAGAATCAATGTATCGTGGTAGATTTCCCTTTATAGAGTAAGTGCCAAGGGCTTTGAATAAAGGTAGGCATTGTGACCTCGATAGAGGTTCCGTGGGGATGCAATTTCCTGCCCCCCTGGCAGAGAAGTCCCAACGGTCCATACCAAAGTTCAAAGTGGTCATCGAAGGGCTACTCACCTTGCGGAGAGTACGTGAAGAACTCAGAAACAAGACAGAATGGTCGATATTCGTGTAGGAACATTCTCAATAATAGATAAGTGGTGGTTAGGCACTATATTTCATGGCTAGAGAACAGTCTGGTCTCGAAGATATGGCGCAAGTAAGTATTCAATTAGGAATATTACACAGCATAGGTGAGTATATAATACGGATAGAACCTGTTATTCTTCTTATTTCAAGAGAAAGGGGATAATGAAACTATGACAACCATGTATTTCATAGTATGAATAGGAGCGGAGAGAGACGCACAAGTAATAAAATAGAAATTTTATTTCACAATTGCAGGATATAGTAATAATAAATGCAATAAAAGATGTAAAGTTAATTTACAAATAAATTATAATGTACATAGCAATGAGAAGACTTCGCTCTTGAATCTGAAAGAAAATTTCAAATTATTAGAAGGCACAGGTTCCATAGGAACGTCAGTCTTTAATAAGGAAAAAACACATCATGCTCTAGGCATGTGGCACTCATGTGACGACTATGACATTTCACCTTGTAAAGAACAGTCTATGAGAAACACTAAGTGTCCATGAAATCACTACGTATCACACGAGGGTCAACATAGGCACCCGAAGAGTTAAAGTCCCAAGTAACTTACTGTTCTATGCAGAGTTAACTGCAGGTTTCATAACACTACCTGCAGCTACCACGAAATGTTTGACTTCATGCACTTGCTTCGCGTAGTGCTTGAAGAAAACGCGCGAAGATTTCCATCCAGTGAAGCTCTTGAGGCTTTCGAAATCCATGCTCTGGAAAAAATTCAGACGACGCGACTTTTCTAGGATTGTGACCTGCGGGTGTACTGTCAGGATCCGCTCTGCGAATGAAGTAGGTGATTTTCACTCTTAGTTGTTTCAGTGACAGGTCGCTACCCGATGTTTCTCCTTTGAAGAGTTGGCCTCCACCAAAGTCAGAAGTTCTCCGAAGATAGACCTTGAGGCTCTCTACCGGACATAGAGAGGCATCTTCTTTCAGGGGGCAGATTCTCCAAGGGCCCCATCTCTTGGTGGGTAGTTCATTTTTCGCGAGAAACGTCGGATCAGGGAAGAGGGTAAGGTCTCCTGAGTCTGTAAACAGGATGTGACCCTCATCTCTTGATAATGCCACTATTTCGCTGACTCGGGCTCCTGAGGCAAGAGCAAAAAGAAATATAACCTTTTGAGTTAGATCCTTGAGAGGGCACGAATCGTTGTCCAAGTTGGAGGCAAAATGGAGCACCTTGTCCAGGGACCAGGAGATAGGTTTTGGCGGAGGTGCTGGGCGTAGACGAGCGCATGCCTTCGGCAGTTTATTGAAGATATCGCTGGACAGATCAATCTGGAAGGCGTACAGTAGTGGTCTAGTCAAGGCCGATTTGCAAGTAGAAATCGTGTTGGCTGCTAAGCCCTGTCCATGAAGGTGAATGAAGAAGGACATGCAAGAATCGATGGTGATTTCTGTAGGATTTTTTGCCTTGACGAATGAGACCCACTTTCTCCAGGATGATTCGTATTGCCGTCGTGTGGATTCGGTCTTGTATTCCTCGAGGAAGTCTAGACTTTTCTTCGAGATCCCAAACCTTTTCTTCGCAGCTAGGGAGAGAAAATCATGAGATGAAGGTCCCTGACTTTCGATGATGAAGCAAAGACAGTCGACTTCTGTACTTGCTGGGAGAGAACTGGGCCCGGGAGAGGGATCAGCGTGGGCTGCAGCTCCAGGACCAGGGGGTACCAATTGCTCCGGGGCCACTTGGGAGCCACTAGGCCCGCTGTCCCTTTGAAGGTTCTCAGCTTGGAGAGGACTTTCAGCAGAAGGTTGGTGGGGGGGGGGAACAGGTAGATCCTGGACCATCTGTTCCAATCCAGTGACATGGCATCCACTGCTTCTGCCTTGGGGTCCTCGTACGGGGCCACATAACGAGGAAGTTGATTGTTGTCGCTCGTTGCGAAGAGATCGATCTGAAGTTCCGGGACTTGGTGAGAGATGAAGGAGAACGATCTTGCGTCTAGAGACCATTCCGACTCTATCGGGCTTGTCCGAGATAGAGCGTCCGCCGTCACGTTGCGGAATCCTTGTAGGTGAACTGCAGACAGGTGCCATTTCTCCTTCTCTGCCAGGCGGAAGATTGGGAGAAGCACCTGATTTATCTGGGGCGATCTTGAGCCCTGACGATTGAGACATCGAACTACCACCGAGTTGTCCAGAGTCAGACGAATGTGGATCGAGGGAGGCGGAGAGAGTTTCTTCAGGGTGAGAAGGACTGCCATGGACTCCAAGATGTTGATGTGAAACGTCTTGAATAGGGGAGACCATGTACCTTGAGCCTGTTGATGTTGGGAGTGACCTCCTCAACCCTCCAGCGAAGCGTCCGTGTGGATGTTGAGTGATGGAGGTGGATGTTGAAGAGGAATGGACCTTTTCAGGGCCTTTGCTTCCGACCACGGCTTTAAGAGTAACCGAAGTCTGTTTGGGAGCCGTCTCTTGAGGTCTCTTCAAGCGATGGATGCAGAACGTCTCCAGACTCCCGCGGCATCCTTTAGCTGTGCACGCAGCACTGGGTTTGTCACTGAGGCGAACTGTAGAGAGCCTAGAACTTGTTCCTGCTGACGTCTTGAGATCCGCTTGGATTTCAGCAGTTTTTTGACAGACCCCGCTATTTCTTTCCTTTTCTTCTGGGGAATGGAAAGGCGGTGTGACTGAAGATTCCACTGGATTCCTAACCATTGGAATTTCTGAGCTGGAGAGAGGCGAGATTTCTTGGTGTTTATCTTGAATCCCAGGTGTTCTAGAAACTGGGTGACCTTGTTGCAGGATCTTAGACAATCTTCGGGCGATGTCGCCCAGACCAGCCAGTCGTCGAGGTAGGCCATCACCTGGACGCCGCGGAGGCGGAGCTGTTGAACGATGGCATCTGCCAGCTTTGTGAAGATCCGTGGGGCCACGTTGAGCCCGAAGGGCATGGCCCTGAGAGCGTAGCTTTTCCTTTGGAGTCGAAATCCTAGGTAGGAGGAAGCGTGGTGGTTCATTGGAACGTGCCAGTAGGCATCCGCCAGGTCTATCGAGACCGTGTAGGAACCTTGAGGAAGAAGGGTCCGTATCTGTTGAAGAGTCAGCATCTTGAACTTGCTGTTCGCTATGAACTTGTTGAGGGGGGATAAGTCTAGAATGACTCTGAGTTTGTCGGAGACCTTCTTGGGGACGCAAAACAGTCTCCCTCGGAACCTGGTTGACTTTACCCTCCTTATCACCTTCTTGTTCAAGAGTTCTAGGACATATTCTTCCAGGAGGGGGGTTGACTGTTGGAAGAATTGCTGAAAGGTTGGGGGGTGGTTGAGTCCAGCTCCAGCCTAGACCCTTCTTGACGATGCTGTGTGCCCAGGGATCGAAGGTCCAACGATCCTGGAATTGGCGGAGTCTTCCTCCCACCGGAAGCACTTCATTGCTTCTGGCTTCCCGAGGGTTTACTACCTCGGCCGCTAGCCCCTTCCTCCTCTGCCTCTGGAGGGACGGCGAGATGCATCTCTGCCTGCACCTCTGGTTGAGCCTCTACCTTTGGGACGAAAGGTAGTTGACTGCTGCTCAAATGCAGGGGTGAAGACCGGCGACTGTGACAAGACCGGTTGGGTGACCAATTGAAAGGTCTGTTGTGGCTGAGCTGCCACTTGGGGAGTAGCGGATCCCGGAAACTGCCGTCTCTGTTGACGTTGCTGGGGTTTTGGCTTTGTGGGTTTCCTCTTAGGTTGAGGGCCGTCGTCCTGAGAGGATTTCCTTTTCTTCGACATGCCCCATTTATGGAGAAGGTTCCTGTTCTCCGTGGCGGCCTTGTCGGTGATCTCTTTCACTAGGGAGGAGGGAAAGAGGTGTTTACCCCAGATGTTGGAGGAAATCAGCCTCCGGGGTTCGTGTCTCACTGTAGCACTTGAGAACACGAATTCACGACAGGCTCTATGAGCCTTCGTGAAGCTGTACAGATCCTTTACTACCGTTGCCAGATGTGTCTTGGCAAGGACCATGTAGTAGTCAGGGACCCTAGTGTCACCGGCCATGACTTCAAGCTGTACTTGGAGGGACATAGATGCGGCGAGCCTTTCCTTCGTATCATGTTCCCGACGAAGGAGATGATCGTTAAGTTTCGGGAGGTCCTCGTTAAACTGACGACCAGCGACATCAGGCTCTAGTTTCCCCACCACGAAGGTTGACTGGACGTCTTTCCAGTGTCTAACATCAGGGGGAGTGGTCAGGGAGAAGGGCCTGCACTCCTCCAGTGCAGGGCAAGGTTTCCCTTCTTCCACTGCCTTATGTACCGCAGTGAAGGCCTTTTCTAGAAAGGGGAAGGTCGCATCGTCTGGTGCGACGTAGGTCGGGTGCTTTTTGCTAAGCGCCGGTAGTTTAGAGCAGGTGAAGCCCCTACTTTTCACCGTGTTGGCTAACATAGCCTGGGCCTTCGGGAGATCGAACACGATAACCTCCTTTGGTTCGGTCTCTTCTTTAGAGGCGGGTTCGGACCTGAGTCGGACGTAACAGTCCGGGTAAGCCTCAAAGTTTGGGAAGAATTCCACTTCTTCCAGCGCGATCGAGCCGACCTTCTCGCTAATAAAGATCTTGCCCGTGGTGATCGGCATGTGCTCGGCATACCTCCATGGGTTAGTATCGAAGCATGCAGGGAGGTCCTTAACCGAAATCCTTTTCGGTTGCTTCGAACTTCCGAGGTTGGACCTGAAGAACTCATGCGTCTCGCGAAGTTTCTTATCCATGAGAGCTTCAAGCATCTTGAAGATCTCCTGAGTGTTGGATGGGGTAGGATCCGGGGTAGCGGATGTAGAAGGGAGTGATACATCCGTCGTTGTAGGAGTTGGTGCAGGGGTGGAAGCTGGAGCGACCTCATGCTCCGACTCAGGGTATTCCACCTGATCTTCCTCATAGTCGAGCTCGTCGCCCATGAGGTTCCTCTCCGTGGTCTCCGACACTTCCGACATACGTTCCACGTTGTCGGAGTCTAAACGGCACTCATGCATGGACTGAGCCATGACCACATCCGGTTCCACCACTATCTGAACGGTGGGAATCTGATCACTAGGGACCACTGAGTCTTTTGATGCCTTCGGGAATAGCAAGGCCCTAAAATCTTCAGTGACGAGATACGGTCCGGTGGCGTTCTTCTGGAAGCCACGCACCCACTTGCGTAGCTTCTCTCGAGCAGTGTCCCTTACCTCCGCTGAAGGAGGATTGTCGAACGCTTCGACCAGACGACTCTTGCAGACTGTACAGTGCTGCGGGTCCCAGAATTTCAGGTCGCCTTTCTTATTGGCGCAGGGGGCGTGGGTCCGACACGCCGTGTGCCCGTAGAAGTGCGGGCGCTTCACTCCACAGAAGTTGTGGTCACACTTGATGTACTCCTCCTGTAAAAGAAAGAGATCATGAGTATATGGAAGTCATAAGAGTGACTTACATTACTCTAAAGTTAAATTTTTAAGTAGTTAAACTTTAACTTAACATTAATTAATTTATAATATTGTAATGTTAAAGAGAGGAGCGGGAAAGGAAGTAGATAGACACATACTTGTGCATCCCGCCCAGCTGGTTACCGTAACCTTATCAATAGGCAATTTCGTTTGTGACCGAGGACACAAAAGCGGAAATCTTCATGGACCGCCATAGAAGGCAGAAGATAATTCTAGCAGAGATTGCCTGCGAGGTATATCAAGGACTGAGACCACTCAGACCTTTAGAGTAAAGGGGGGGGTAGCAGAAGACCCCATATAAGATCGGGTTCCGGCAACCAGCTGCGCTAAGACACACACAGTATGCTGGAAACTTGTAAGATGCAAGAAGACAGCACGGCCACCAATAGACCGGTAAGACAATACCTATCCATCGGAGTAGCCAAGCTATCTGGTTGCTGTGTAGGGTATTCAGCATGTAGTTGATAGCTGGTAGAAGGGGTGCAAGTCCCTTGGTGCTTCCGGAGGGCCCCGGCAGACCGGCGGCACGCCGGAGGCCGCTCCAGCAGGGTTTATGGAATTAAGGAAGACACATAGAGAATTCAGATATAATGCCAGCTTGGCGGCCGCCGGCACGCCGGCGGGAGGCGGGGGCTCCGGCAGCCTTCGGCTTGGTGACCAGTTCATAAGATAAGGCAGAATGGTATAGTATACCCAGACCGCCGGCAATCACTGCCGGCACGCCGGAGGCCGGCCCGAAGGGCGGACAACCGAAACTAGGTAATGGAAGGGTGGGCCATCGGCTGTATGCCGACGGAAGGCGGTAGCCCTCCGGCACACGGAAGGCTGTCGACTTAGGGGAGGGAGGGTATCTCAGGAATGTGTCACCAAGTGAAGGGCGGTATCGCCGGCAGTAGAGGCGGCAAGGGACCGGCACCAGGATAGGTAGAGAGACAGAAGGAGGGATTGGAGGGGTAAGATCACATACCCCTCTGGCATCCCACCTGAGTGAGTGTACCCATGATAGGAGTGGGTCCTATCACCCAATGGCAGGGGGCCGGCAGTCGGCCGGGTGCCAGTGTAACCCAAGGGAGGGTTAGGGTACACCCAAGAGGGGGGGGAACCCCTGTGGACAAATCGCTTCCAGTGGCTAACCCCATAGGACGCTATGAAGGGTATATGTACCAGAGCGGCCTGCTCAACAGGAGTTCAAGATAGCCCTATCGCTCCACCCGAAGGAGGAGTTGTAGGACTAGGGACAGATGTGTATAGGCTAGCCTATGTATAGGCTAGACTATGCCAAGGGATAGGTGGGGAGGGAGAAGAAGAGGGGTCTTCCATAGGGGAGGCTCTGTACAAAAACGGCCACCAAGGAAGGAAGGACGCTCCCTAGCCTAGGGTAGGTAACCTGAATGAGAACGGTGCACGGGTACCGTCTCAAACTAAAACAGTACAGAACTAGCCCCCCCTCGAGGCCTAACCTAGATAAGGGGTGTTAAACCTAAAAGCTAGGTAGGCTGAAAGACACATCGCAAGTTGCATGGAAGGTTAAGTAACCTAACCGAAGCAACTGAGGAAGGACAGGCCGTTCCTCTTTCTCGGACGCAACCCTAAGGGGGGATCATTCCCTTAGGGAGGAAAGAGAAGCGATAAATACTCTGATACGGACTTGATCCCCCTATATAGCAGGGGGAGCATGGCCACACAGAGGGAATGCCCGAAGGCAGGGGATGAAGGGAGCATATAGGGGTCCTACATTTAGGTTAGGTTAGAAAGGCACACAATCAAACCGATCCCCTATATGGTCCCTGAAGGCGAAAAACACTTGCATCACAGTAAACAGTATGATAAATAATGCCACTATCTTCATAACTTGACCTAGGATCACTGGAATATATCATGCATGAACACTGGTGCTAGGCAATCTGGCCTAGGGGCTAAGCTAGCAATCTAGTATGGGGTCAGGCGATGACCGGATAAAAGAGCGTCAAAACACGATATATGAAGTTCCTAGCTATGAAGACTAAATAACTAACAGTATCAATTAGTTAAGAGGCCGGAATAAGCTGTTCAGACTAGCTAAATAAGGCATGCAAGAAAACAGCGACGCCATAAAATGGCGTGTCCAGTAGCAGCACAGCTCCGCCAGAAAACATGAAATATCTTGAAAAGTATAAGTTACTTTACGGTCAGAGCTTATTTAAACAATACTGGGACCTGGTACTCAACTTTCCAGAAGAAGGCGAGGCTGAAGGTAGCGACATTACGAAGATGCAAGCCGATAAAAAAGCACAAGGGGAAATCTGTCTAAGCAAGGCAGCTACTAGAAGAAGGATGAGGACGGACGTGACGTCATTTAGCAATGGCGCCCGTTTGTTTACGTTTCGAGTACCAAAAGTAGCCACAGACGAGTGTAACTGTGGAACGGCTCCCCAGTTATTCTCCGCCCCTCCATATCGAAGTGTTAACTCTATATGGGGTGCAGATAGCTATGTGGCGTGTTAATATATGCGTTCCCTGTTGATATACGATGTCTTAAAGGGAAACCTTTAGGATACTCACTCCAGAAGTAAGAATTCTGTGATAACCTGTGTTTTAATTCTCTGGGAATATCATAGTAGTCATATACCCAAGGAAGCTACCAAAAAGGAACCTTCCATCAAGACGTCATGTCTTGAGCCCAAAAATAACAGCAATGTAAAAAGGGGACTTAACACTGAGGGAGCAGTAATAGTTATGAAATCAAGGTCAAGTCAAATATTATAGATTTAATATATATATATATATATATATATATATATATATATATATATATATACAGTATATATATATATATTTATATATATTTATATATATGTATATATATATATATATATATATATATATGTATATATAAATATATATGTATACATATATATATATATATATATATATATATATATATATATATATATATATACTGTATATATATATATATATATATATATATATATATATATATATATGCATATATATATGTATATATATATATATATAATATATATATATATATATATATATATATATATATATATGAATATATATATCTATATATATATATATATATATATATATATATATATATATATATATATATATGTATATGTATATATGTATGTATATATATATATATATATATATATATATATATATATATATATATATATATATATATACATATACATATATATATATATATATATATATATATATATATATATATATATATATATATATATATATATACATATATATATATGTATATATATATATATATATATATATATATATATATATATATATATATATGTGTATATATATATATATATATATATATATATATATATATTGGAAGGTTCCTTTTTGGTAGCTTCCTTGGGTAAATAACTACTAAATATTCCCAGAGAATTTAACCACAGGTTATCACAGAATTCTAACTTCTGGAGCGAGTATCCTAAAGGTTTCCCTTTAAGACATCGTATATCAACAGGGGACACATGTATTAACGCGCCACATAGCTATATGCACCCCACATAGAGTTAACACTTTGATGTGTAGGGGCGGAGAATAGCTGGGGAGCCGTTCCACAGCTAATCTCGTCCGTGGCTACTTTTGGTATTCGAAACGTAAACAAACGGGCGCCATTGCTAAATGACATCACGTCCGTCCCCATCCTTCGCATAGTAGCTTGCCTTACTAAGACGGATTTTCCCTGTACTTCTTCTGGAAAGTTGAGTACCAGGTTCCAGTATTGTTTAAATAAGCTCTGACCGTAAAGTAACTTTTACTTTTTCGAGATATTTTATGTTTTTTGGCAGAGCTGTGCTGCTACCGGACACGCCATTTTATGGCGTCGCTGTTGTCTTGCATGCCTTATTTAGCTAGCCTCAACAGCCTTTTCCGGCCTTATTAACTAATCGATACTATTAGTTATTTAGTCTTCATAGCTAGGAACTTCATATATCGTGTTTTGACGCTCTTTTATCCGGTCATCGCCTGACCCCATACCAGATCGCTAGCCTAGCCCCTAGGCCAGAGTTCCTATCATCAGTGTTCATGCATGATATATTACAGTGATCCTAGGTTAAGTTATGAAGATAGTGGCATTATTTTATGATACTGTTTACTGTGATGCAAGTGTTTTTGCCTTCAGGGACCATATAGGGGATAGGTTTGATAGTGTGCCTTTCTAACCTAACCTAAATGTAGGACCCCTATATGCTTCCTTCACCCCCTGCCTTAGGGCATTCCCTCTGTGTAGCCTTGCTCCCCCTACCACGTAAGGGGATCAAGCTCATACCAGAGTACTTATCGCTTCTCTGTCCTCCCTAAGGGAATGATCCCCCCTTAGGGTTGCGTCCGAGAATGAGGAACGGCCTGCCCTTCCTCTATTGCTGAGGCTAGGTTACCTGACCTTCCCTGCAATTGCGATACGTCTTCCAACTTTCCTGGTTCAGGGTGTAACATCCCTGCTCTAGGTTAGGCTTGGGGGGAGTTAGTTCTGTGCCTTGCTTGAAACAGTACCCATGCACCATTCTCAGCCAGGCTGCCTACCTTAGGCTAGGGAGCGTCCTCCCTTCCTTGGTGGCCGCTTTGGTACAGAACCTCCCCTATGGAAGACCCTTCTTCTTCTCCCCTCCCCACCTATCTCTTGTATGGCCCAGCCTATACTTAGGTTAGCCTATACCCATCTGTCCCCTGTCCCACAACTCCTCCTTAGGGTGGAGTGATAGGGCTACCTTTAGTCCCTGTGTGCAGTCCGCTCTGGTACATATAACCTTCATAGTGTCCTATGGGGTTAGCCACTGGATGCGTTTTGTCCGCAGGGGTTCTCCCCCCTCTTGGGTGTTCCCTAGCCCTCCCTTGGGCTACCCTGGCTCCCGGCCGCCTGCGGCCCCCTGCCACTGGGTGATAGGGCTAGCCCCTATCATGGGTACACCCATTCAGGTGGGATGCCTTGGGGTTCGTGTCCGTACTCCTACATCCCTCCTTCTGTCTCTTTCACTGTCCTGGTGCCGGTCCCTTGCCGCCTCTACTGTCGGCGATACCGACCTCCCCCTTTGGGGACACCTTCCTTGCCCCCCGTGGCCGACAGTCCTCCGTGTTCCGGAGGGCTGCCGCCTCCCGTCGGCGTACAGCCGATGGCCTACCCTTATACCTCCTAGCTTCGGTCGTCCGTCCATCGGACCGGCCCCCGGCGTATGCCGGCGGTCCGGTTCTGCTATAGCTCATCCTTGTCCCTGTCACCAAGCCGGCAACCTTCGGCTGCCGGAGCCGCCGTTGTACCGGCGGCCCCCATCCTGGCATTACTCCTGACTTCTCTATTTGTCTTCCCTAATGCCAGAAACTCTGCTGGAGCGGCCTCCGGCGTGCTGCCGGTCTGCCGGCGCATTTCGGAGGCGCCAAGAGACTTGCACCCCTTCTCCTAGCTATCAACACATGCTGATAGCCCTACCTTGCAACCAGATGGTTTGACTACATAAATAGATAGGTATTGTCTTACCGTTCTATTAGTAGCCGTGGTGTCTTCTTGCATATCACAATTTTCCAGCATGCTGTGTGTATCTTAGCACGGCTGGTTGCCGGAAACCGTTACCCTATGGGGTCTTCTACATCCCCAATTCAATGGTCTGAGTGGTCTCAGTCCCAGATTTATATCCTTGGCAATTCCTACTAGAATTCCCCTTGCCTCCCTGGCTATCTATGAAGAATTCTGCCTTGTATCCTCGGTCACAAACAAATTGCCTATGGATAAGGTTACGGTAACCAGCCGGGCGGGTTACACGGAGTATGTGTCTATCTACTTCATTTCCCGCTCCACTCTCAAACATCAAAATGTTTATATCACTTAAGATTAAGTTAAAAATTAACCTTTTAATATTTAACTTTAGAATATAAGTCATTAATATGACTTCCCCATACTCATGTTCTCTTTCTCTTACAGGAGGAGTACGTGAAATGCGACCAAGGCTTCTGTGGAGTGAAGCGCCCGCACTTCTACGGGCACACGGCGTGTAGGACCCACGCCCCTTGCGCCAACAAGAAAGGCGATCTGAAGTTTTGGGACCCGCAGAACTGTACAGTCTGCAAGGACCGCCTGGTCGAGGCGTTCAATAATCCTCCCTCAGCGGAGGTTAGGGACGCTTCTCGAGAGAAGCTACGCAAGTGGGTGCGTGGCTTCCAAAAGAACGCCACCGGACCATACCTTGCCACCGAAGACTTGAGGGCCTTGCTTTTCCCGAAGGCATCCCTAGACTCTGTGGTCCCCAAGGATCAGATCCCCACCGTCCAGATAACGGTGGAACCTGACGTAGTCATGGTCCAGTCCATGCACGAGTGCCGTTTGGATGCCGACAACGCGGAACGTATGTCGGAAGTGTCGGAGAATACGGAGAGGAACCTCATGGGCGAAGAATTGGACTATGAGGAAGACCAGGTGGAATACCCTGAATCGGAGCAGGAGGTCGCTCCACCTTCCACCCCCACACCGACTCCTACACTCACGGACGTATCACTCCCGTCTACCTCTGCTACCCCGGATCCCACCCCATCCAGCGCCCAGAAGATGTTCCGAATGCTCGAGGCGCTCATGGATAAGAAACTCCGTGAGACACACGAGTACATCAGGTCCAACATGGGAAGTTCGAAGCAGCCGAAAAGGATTTCGGTTAAGGACCTCCCGGCATGCTCAGATACCAACCCCTGGAGGTATGCCGAACACATGCCAATTAAGACAGGCAAGATCTTCATCAGTGAGAAGATCGGCTCGATTGTGCTGGAAGAAGTGGAATTCTTCGCGAACTTTGAGGCTTATCCAGACTGTTACGTCCGACTTCGATCCGAACCTGCCTCTAAAGAAGAGACCGAACCGAAGGAGGTGATTGTGTTCGATCTCGCGAAGGCCCAGGCTATGCTGGCCAATACTGTAAAAAATAGGGGCTCTACCTGCTCAAAACTTCCGGCGCTTAGCAAGAAGCACCCTACCTACGTCGCACCAGACGATGCGACCCTCCCCTTCTTGGAAAAGGCCTTCGCTGCGGTACATAAGGCAGTGGAAGAAGGAAAACCTTGCCCTGCACTGGAGGAGTGCAGACCCTTCTCCCTGACTACTCCCCCTGATGTTCGACACTGGAAAGATGTCCAGCATACATTCGTGGTAGGAAAACTAGAACCTGACGTCGCTGGCCGTCAGTTTAACGAAGACCTCCCGAAACTTAATGACCATCTCCTTCGTCGGGAACATGACACGAAGGAAAGGCTCGCCGCATCCATGTCCCTCCAGGTACAGCTCGACGTCATGGCCGGTGACACTAGGGTCCCTGACTACTACATGGTTCTCGCCAAAACACATTTGGCGACCGTAGTAAAAGACCTGTACAGTTTCACGAAGGCTCGTAGGGCCTGTCGTGAATTCGTGTTCTCCAGTGCCACAGTGAGACACGAACCCCGGAGGCTGATTTCCTCCAACATCTGGGGTAAGCACCTCTTTCCCTCCTCCCTTGTGAAAGAGATCACCGACAAGGCCGCCACGGAGAACAGGAACCTTCTCCACAAGTGGGGCATGTCGAAGAAAAGGAAATCATCTCAGGACGACGGCCCTCAGCCTAAGAGGAAATTCACCAAGCCGAAACCCCAGCAACGTCAACAGAGACGGCAGTTTCCGGGATCCGCTACTCCCCAAGTGGCAGCTCAGCCACAGCAGACCTTTCAGCTGGTCACCCAACCGGTCTTGTCACAGTCGCCGGTTTTCACCCCTGCTTTCGAGCAACAGTCAACTACCTTTCGTCCCAAAGGTAGAGGCTCAAACAGAGGTGCAGGCAGAGACGCATCTCGCCATCCCTCCAGAGGCAGAGGAGGAAGGGGAGCTAGCGGCCGAGGCAGTAAACCCTCGGGAAGCCAGAAGCAATGAAGTGCTTCCGGTGGGAGGAAGACTCCGCCAATTCCAGGATCGTTGGACCTTCGATCCCTGGGCACACAGCATCATCAAGAAGGGTCTAGGCTGGAGTTGGACTCAACCACCCCCAACCTTCCAGCAGTTCTTCCAACAATCAACCCCCCTTCTGGAAGAATATGTCCTAGATCTCTTGAATAAGAAGGTGATAAGGAGGGTAAAGTCAACCAGGTTCCAAGGGAGACTGTTTTGCGTCCCCAAGAAGGACTCCGACAAACTCAGAGTCATTCTAGACTTATCCCCCCTCAACAAGTTCATAGCGAACAACAAGTTCAAGATGCTGGCTCTCCAACAGATAAGGACCCTTCTGCCTCAAAGTTCCTACACGGTCTCCATAGACCTGGCGGATGCCTACTGGCACGTTCCAATGAACCACCACGCTTCCTCCTACCTAGGATTTCGACTCCAAAGGAAAAGCTACGCCTTCAGGGCCATGCCCTTCGGCCTCAACGTGGCCCCTTGGATCTTCACAAAGCTGGCAGACGCCATCGTTCAACAGCTTCGCCTCCGCGGCGTCCAGGTGATGGCCTACCTCGACGACTGGCTGGTCTGGGCTCCATCGCCCGAAGATTGTCTAAGATCTTGCAACAAAGTTACCCAGTTCCTAGAACACCTGGGATTCAAGATAAACACAAAGAAATCTCGCCTCTCTCCAGCTCAGAAGTTCCAATGGTTAGGAATCCAGTGGAACCTTCAGTCACACCGCCTTTCCATCCCCCAGAAGAAAAGGAAGGAAATAGCAGGGTCTGTCAAGAGACTGCTGAAATCCAAACGGATCTCAAGACGTCAGCAGGAACGAGTTCTAGGCTCTCTACAGTTCGCCTCAGTGACAAACCCAGTGCTACGTGCACAGCTAAAGGATGCGCGGGAGTCTGGAGACGTTCCGCATCCATCGCTCGAAGAGACCTCAAGAGACGGCTCCCAAACAGACTTCGGTTACTCCTAAAGCCGTGGTCGGAAGCAAAGGCCCTGAAAAGGTCCATTCCTCTTCAACACCCACCTCCATCACTCAACATCCACACGGACGCTTCGCTGGAGGGTTGGGGAGGTCACTCCCACCAAAAACAGGCTCAAGGAACATGGTCTCCCCTATTTAAGACGTTTCACATCAACATCTTGGAGGCCATGGCGGTCCTTCTAACTCTGAAGAAACTCTCCCCGCCTCCCTCGATCCATATTCGTCTGACCCTGGACAACTCGGTGGTAGTTCGATGTCTCAATCGCCAAGGCTCAAGATCGCCCCAGATAAATCAGGTGCTTCTAACAATCTTCCGTCTGGCAGAGAAGAAGAAATGGCACCTGTCTGCAGTTCACCTACAAGGATTCCGCAACGTGATGGCGGACGCTCTATCTCGAACAAGCCCGATAGAGTCGGAATGGTCTCTAGACGCAAGATCCTTCTCCTTCCTCTCTCACCAAGTCCCAGAACTTCAGATCGATCTCTAAGCAACGAGCGACAACAATCAACTTCCTCGTTATGTGGCCCAGTACGAGGACCCCAAGGCAGAAGCAGTGGACGCCATGTCACTGGATTGGAACAGATGGTCCAGGATCTACCTGTTCCCTCCCACCAACCTTCTGCTAAAAGTCCTCTCCAAACTGAGAACCTTCAAAGGAACAGCGGCCCTAGTGGCTCCCAAGTGGCCCCGGAGCAACTGGTACCCCCTAGTCCTGGAGCTACAACCCACGCTGATCCCTCTCCCGGGCCCAGTTCTCTCCCAGCAAGTACAGAAGTCGACTGTCTTCGCTTCATCATCGAAAGTCAGGGACCTTCATCTCATGATTTTCTCTCCCTAGCCGTGAAGAAAAGGTTTGGGATCTCAAAGAAAAGTCTAGACTTCCTCGAGGAATACAAGACCGAATCCACACGACGGCAATACGAATCATCCTGGAGAAAATGGGTCTCATTCGTCAAGGCGAAAAATCCTACGGAAATCACCATCGATTTTTGCATGTCCTTCTTCATTCACCTTCATGGACAGGGCTTAGCAGCCAACACGATTTCTACTTGCAAATCGGCCTTGACTAGACCACTAATGTACGCCTTCCAGATTGATCTGTCCAGCGATATCTTCAATAAACTGCCGAAGGAATGCGCTCGTCTACGCCCAGCACCCCCACCAAAACCTATCTCCTGGTCCCTGGACAAGGTGCTCCATTTTGCCTCCAATTTGGACAACGATTCGTGCCCTCTCAAGGATCTGACTCAAAAGGTTATATTTCTTTTTGCTCTTGCCTCAGGAGCCCGAGTCAGCGAAATAGTGGCATTATCAAGGGACAAGGGTCACATCCTGTTTACAGACTCAGGAGACCTTACCCTCTTCCCGGATCCGACGTTTCTCGCTAAAAACGAACTACCCACCAAAAGATGGGGCCCTTGGAGAATCTGCCCCCTGAAAGAAGATGCCTCTCTATTTCCAGTAGAGAGCCTCAAGGTCTATCTTCATAGAACTTCGGACTTTGGTGGAGGCCAACTCTTCAAAGGAGAAACATCGGGCAACGACCTGTCACTGAAACAACTAAGAGCGAAAATCACCTACTTCATTCGCAGAGCGGATCCTGACAGTACACCCGCAGGTCATGATCCTAGAAAAGTCGCATCGTCTCTGAATTTCTTTCAGAGTATGAATTTCGAAAGCCTCAAGAGTTTCACAGGATGGAAATCCTCGCGTGTTTTCTTCAAGCATTACGCGAAACAAGTGTATGAAGTCATACATTTCGTGGTAGCCGCAGGTAGTGTTATGAAACCTGCACCTAACTCTGCATAGAACAGTGAGTTACTTGGGACTCTAACTCCTCGGGTGCCTATGTTGACCCTCGCGTGATACGTAGTGAATTCAAAGACACTTATTGTTTTTCATAGACTGTTCTTCTCTCAGGTGAAATGTCATAGTCGTCACATGAGTGCCGTATGCCTAGTGCATGATGTGTTTTTCTTTTAAAGACTAATGTTCCTCTGGAACCCGTGCTTTCTAATAATTTGAAATTTTCTTTCAGATTCAAGAGCGAAGTCTTTCATTACTATGTACATTAAAATTTATTGTAAATTACCTTTACATCCTTTATTGCATTTATTTACCATATTCTGCAATTGTGAAATAAAATTTCTATTTTATTTACTTGTGCGTCTCAATCCGCTCCTACTTATTTTACTATGAAATACATGGTTGTCAAAGTTTCATTATCCTTTTCCTTTTTCCTCTATAAAAACGATG
>NC_090725.1:105961264-106016264 GCF_036898095.1 Palaemon carinicauda | reverse complement strand
CTTGCAATTGCGATACGTCTTCCAGCCTTCCTAGCTTAGGGTGTAACATCCCTGCTCTAGGTTTGGCCTTGGGGGGAGCTAGTTCTGTGCCTTGCTTGAAACGGTACCCATGCACCGTTCTCAGCCAGGCTACCTATCTTAGGCTAGGGAGCGTCCTCCCTTCCTTGGTGGCCGCTTTGGTACAGAGCCTCCCCTATGGAAGACCCTGCTTCTTCTCCCCTCCCCACCTATCCCTTGTATGGCCTAGCCTATACTTAGGTTAGCCTATACCCATCTGTCCCCTGTCCTACAACTCCCCCTTAGGGTGGAGTGACAGGGCTATCTTGAGTCCCTGTGTGCAGTCCGCTCTGGTACATATACCCTTCATAGTGTCCTATGGGGTTAGCCACTAGATGCGTTTTGTCCGCAGGGGTTCTCCCCCCTCTTGGGTGTTCCCTAGCCCTCCCTTGGGCTACCCTGGCTCCCGGCCGCCTGCGGCCCCCTGCCATTGGGTGATAGGGCTGGCCTCTATCATGGGTACACCCATTCAGGTGGGATGCTTTGGGGTTCGTGTCCTTACCCCTTCCATCCCTCCTTCTGTCTCTTTTCACTGTCCTGGTGCTGGTCCCTTGCCGGCGATACCGCCCTCCCCCTTGGTGACTCATTCCTTGTTCCCCCCTGGCCGACAGTCCTCCGTGTGCCGGAGGGCTGCCGCCTCCCGTCGGTGTACAGCCGATGGCCTACCCTCATACCTCCTAGCTTCGGTCGTCCGTCCATCGGGCCGGCCCCCGGCGTGCCGGCATCCATTGCCGGCGGTCCGGTTTTGCTATAGCCTATCCTTTGTCCCTGTCACCAAGCCGGCAGCCGAGCCGCCGCCTCCGCAGGCGTGCCGCCGCTATGCCGGAGGCCGCCATCCTGGCATTACTCCGGACTTCTCTATGTGTCTTCACTAATGCCAGAAACTCTGCTGGAGTGGCCTCCGGCGTGCCATCGGTCTGCCGGAGCCTTCCGGAGACGCCAAGAGACTTGCACCCCTTCTCCCAGCTATCAACACCATGCTGATAGCCCTACACTGCAGCCAGATGGCTTGGCTACATAAATAGATAGGTATTGTCTTACCGTTCTATTAGTAGCCGTGCTGTCTTCTTGCATATCACAATTTTCCAGCATGCTGTGTGCATCTTAGCACGGCTGGTTGCCGGAAACCGTTACCCTATGGGGTCTTCTACACCCCCATTTTAATGGCCTGAGTGGTCTCAGTCCCAGATTTATATCTTAGGCAATTCCTGCTAGAATTCCCTTTGCCTCCCTGGCAATCTATGAAGAATTCTGCCTTGTGTCCTTGGCCACAAACAAATTGCCTATGGATAAGGTTACGGTAACCAGCCGGGCGGGATACACGGAGTATGTGTCTATCTACTTCATTTCCCACTCCACTCTCTAACATCACAAGGTTATTAATTACCTAAGATTAAGTTAAAATTAACCTTTAAATATTTAACTTTAGAATAATATAAGTCATTGATATGACTTCCATATACTCATGTTCTCCTTCTCTTACAGGAGGAGTACGTGAAGTGTGACCACAACTTCTGTGGAGTGAAGCGCCCGCACTTCTACGGGCACACGGCGTGTAGGACCCACGCCCCTTGCGCCAACAAGAAAGGCGATCTGAAGTTTTGGGACCCGCAGAACTGTACAGTCTGCAAGGACCGCCTGGTCGAGGCGTTCAACAATCCTCCTTCAGCGGAGGTTAGTGACGCTTCTCGAGAGAAGCTACGCAAGTGGGTGCGTGGCTTCCAAAAGAACGCCACCGGACCATACCTTGCCACCGAAGACTTGAGGGCCTTGCTTTTCCCGAAGGCATCCCCAGACTCTGTGGTCCCCAAGGATCAGATCCCCACCGTCCAGATAACGGTGGAACCGGACGTAGTCATGGCTCAGTCCATGCACGAGTGCCGTTTGGATGCCGACAACACGGAACGTATGTCGGAAGTGTCGGAGAATACGGAGAGGAACCTTATGGGCGAAGAATTGGACTATGAGGAAGACCAGGTGGAATACCCTGAGTCGGAGCAGGAGGTCGCTCCGCCTTCCACCCCCACACCGACTCCTACACTGACGGATGTATCACTTCCGTCTACACCCACTACCCCGGATCCCACCCCATCCAACACCCAGGAGATCTTCAAAATGCTTGAGGCTCTCATGGATAAGAAACTCCGCGAGACGCATGAGTTCTTCAGGACCAACATGGGAAGTTCGAAGCAGCCGAAAAGGATTTCGGTTAAGGACTTCCCCGCATGCTCGGATACCAACCCCTGGAGGTATGCTGAGCACATGCCAATTACAACGGGCAAGATCTTCATAAGCGAAAAGATCGGCTCGATTGTGCTGGAAGAAGTGGAATTCTTCCCGAACTTCGAGGCTTATCCGGACTGTTACGTCCGACTTCGATCCGAACCTGCCTCTAAAGAAGAGACCGAACCAAAGGAGGTGATAGTGTTCAATCTCGCGAAGGCCCAGGCTATGCTGGCCAATACAGTGAAAAGTAGGGGCTTCACCTGCTCGAAACTTCCGGCGCTTAGCAAGAAGCACCCTACCTATGTCGCACCAGACGATGCGACCCTCCCCTTCTTGGAAAAGGCCTTCACTGCGGTACATAAAGCAGGGGAAGAAGGAAAACCTTGCCCTGCACTGGAGGAGTGCAGACCCTTCTCCCTGACTACTCCCCCTGATGTTAGACACTGGAAAGATGTCCAGTCAACATTTGTGGTGGGAAAACTAGAACCTGACGTCGCTGGCCGTCAGTTTAACGAAGACCTCCCGAAACTTAATGACCATCTCCTTCGTCGGGAACATGACACGAAGGAAAGGCTCGCCGCATCCATGTCCCTCCAGGTACAGCTCGAAGTCATGGCCGGTGACACTAGGTGCCCTGACTACTACATGGTTCTCGCCAAAACACATTTGGCGACCGTAGTAAAAGATCTGTACAGCTTCACGAAGGCTCGTAGAGCCTGTCGTGAATTCGTGTTCTCCAGTGCCACAGTGAGACACGAACCCTGGAGACTGATTTCCTCCAACATCTGGGGTAAGCACCTCTTTCCCTCCTCCCTTGTGAAAGAGATCACCGACAAGGCCGCCACGGAGAACAGGAACCTTCTCCACAAGTGGGGCATGTCGAAGAAAAGGAAATCCTCTCAGGACGACGGCCCTCAACCTAAGAGGAAACCCACAAAACCAAAACCCCAGCAACGTCAACAGAGACGGCAGTTTCCGGGATCCGCTACTCCCCAAGTGGCAGCTCAGCCACAGCAGACCTTTCAGCTGGTCACCCAACCGGTCTTGTCACAGTCGCCGGTTTTCACCCCTGCTTTCGAGCAACAGTCAACTACCTTTCGTCCCAAAGGTAGAGGCTCAAACAGAGGTGCAGGCAGAGACGCATCTTGCCGTCCCTCCAGAGGCAGAGGAGGAAGGGGAGCTAGCGGGCGAGGTAGTAAACCCTCGGGAAACCAGAAGCAATGAAGTGCTTCCGGTGGGAGGAAGACTCCGCCAATTCCAGGATCGTTGGACCTTCGATCCCTGGCACACAGCATCGTCAAGAAGGGTCTAGGCTGGAGCTGGACTCAACCACCCCCAACCTTCCAGCAATTCTTCCAACAGTCAACCCCCCTTCTGGAAGAATATGTCCTAGAACTCTTGAACAAGAAGGTGATAAGGAGGGTAAAGTCAACCAGGTTCCAAGGGAGACTGTTTTGCGTCCCCAAGAAGGACTCCGACAAACTCAGAATCATTCTAGACTTATCCCCCCTCAACAAGTTCATAGCGAACAACAAGTTCAAGATGCTGACTCTTCAACAGATAAGGACCCTTCTGCCTCAAGGTTCCTACATGGTCTCCATAGACCTGGCGGATGCCTACTGGCACGTTCCAATGAACCACCACGCTTCCTCCTACCTAGGATTTCGACTTCAAAGGAAAAGCTACGCTTTCAGGGCCATGCCCTTCGGCCTCAATGTGGCCCCACGGATCTTCACAAAGATGGCAGACGCCATCGTTCAACAGCTCCGCCTCCGCGGCGTCCAGGTGATGGCCTACCTCGACGACTGGCTGGTCTGGGCTCCATCGCCCGAAGATTGTCTAAGATCCTGCGACAGAGTCCCCCAGTTTCTGGAACACCTGGGATTCAAGGTAAACAGAAAGAAATCTCGCCTCTCTCCAGCTCAGAAGTTCCAATGGTTAGGAATCCAGTGGAATCTTCAGTCACACCGCCTTTCCATCCCCCAGAAGAAAAGGAAGGAAATTGCAGGGTCTGTCAAAAGACTGCTGAAGTCCAAACGGATCTTAAGACGTCAGCAGGAACGAGTTCTAGGCTCTCTATAGTTCGCCTCAGTGACAAACCCAGCGCTACGTGCACAGCTAAAGGATGCTGCGGGAGTCTGGAGACGTTCCGCATCCATCGCTCGAAGAGACCTCAAGAGACGGCTCCCAAACAGACTTCGGTTACTCCTAACGCCGTGGTTGGAAGCAAAGGCCCTGAAAAGGTCCATCCCTCTTCAACACCCACCTCCATCACACAACATCCACACGGATGCTTCGCTGGAGGATTGGGGAGGTCACTCCCACCAAAAGCAGGCTTAAGGAACATGGTCTCCCCTATTCAAGACGTTTCACATCAACATCTTGGAGGCCATGGCGGTCCTTCTAACTCTGAAGAAACTCTCCCCGCCTTCCTCGGTCCATATTCGTCTAACCCTGGACAACTCGGTGGTAGTTCGATGTCTCAATCGCCAAGGCTCAAGATCGCCCCAGATAAATCAGGTGCTTCTCCCAATCTTCCGTCTGGCAGAGGAGAAGAAATGGCACCTGTCTGCAGTTCATCTACAAGGATTCCGCAACGTGACGGCGGACGCTCTATCTCGGACAAACCCGATAGAGTCGGAATGGTCTCTAGACGCAAGATCCTTCTCCTTCCTCTCTCACCAAGTCCCAGAACTTCAGATCGATCTCTTCGCAACGAGCGACAACAATCAACTTCCTCGATATGTGGCCCCGTACGAGGACCCCAAAGCAGAAGCAGTGGACGCCATGTCACTGGATTGGAACAGATGGTCCAGGATCTACTTGTTCCCTCCCACCAACCTTCTGCTGAAAGTCCTCTCCAAACTGAGAACCTTCAAAGGGACAGCGGCCCTAGTGGCTCCCAAGTGGCCCCGGAGCAACTGGTACCCCCTAGTCCTGGAGCTACAACCCACGCTGATCCCTCTCCCGGGCCCAGTTCTCTCCCAGCAAGTACAGAAGTCGACTGTCTTCGCTTCATCATCGAAAGTCAGGGACCTTCATCTCATGATTTTCTCTCCCTAGCCGCGAAGAAGAGGTTTGGGATCTCGAAGAAAAGTCTCGACTTCCTCGAGGAATACAAAACCGAATCCACACGACGGCAATACGAATCATCCTGGAGAAAATGGGTCTCATTCGTCAAGGCGAAAAATCCTACGGAAATCACCATCGATTTTTGCATGTCCTTCTTCATTCACCTTCATGGACAGGGCTTAGCAGCCAACACGATTTCTACCTGCAAATCGGCCTTGACTAGACCACTACTGTACGCCTTCCAGATTGATCTGTCCAGCGACATCTTCAATAAACTGCCGAAGGCATGCGCTCGTCTACGCCCAGCACCTCCACCACAACCTATCTCCTGGTCCCTGGACAAGGTGCTCCATTTTGCCTCCAATTTGGACAACGATTCGTGCCCTCTCAAGGATCTGACTCAAAAAGTTATATTTCTTTTTGCTCTTGCCTCAGGAGCCCGAGTCAGCGAAATAGTGGCATTATCAAGAGACGAGGGTCACATCCTGTTTACAGACTCAGGAGACCTTACCCTCTTCCCAGATCCGACGTTTCTCGCTAAAAACGAACTACCCATCAAAAGATGGGGCCCTTGGAGAATCTGCCCCCTGAAAGAAGATACCTCTCTATTTCCAGTAGAGAGCCTCAAGGTCTATCTTTGTAGAACTTCCGTCTTTGGTGGAGGCCAACTCTTCAAAGGAGAAACATCAGGTAGCGACCTGTCACTGAAACAACTAAGAGCGAAAATCACCTACTTCATTCGCAGAGCGGATCCTGACAGTACACCCGCAGGTCATGATCCTAGAAAAGTCGCATCGTCTCTGAATTTCTTTCAGAGCATGAATTTCGAAAGCCTCAAGAGTTTCACAGGCTGGAAATCCTCGCGTGTTTTCTTCAAGCATTACGCGAAACAAGTGCATGAAGTCAAACATTTCGTGGTAGCCGCAGGTAGTGTTATGAAACCTGCACCTAACTCTGCATAGAACAGTGAGTTACTTGGGAATTTAACTCTTCGGGTGCCTATGTTGACCCTCGTGTAATACGTAGTGATTTCAGAGACACTTAGTGTTTTTTCATAGACTGTTCTTTACAAGGTGAAATGTCATAGTCGTCACATGAGTGCCGCATGCCTAGAGCATTATGTGTTTTTTCCTTATTAAAGACTGACGTTCCTCTGGAACCTGTGCCTTCTAATAATTTGAAATTTTCTTTCAGATTCAAGAGTGAAGTCTTTCATTACTATGTACATTATAATTTATTGTAAATCACTTTTACATCCCTAATTGCATTTATTTACCATATTCTGCAATTGTGAAATAAAATTTCTATTTTATTACTTGTGCGTCTCAATCCGCTCCTACTTATACTATGAAATACATGGTTGTCATAGTTTCATTATCCCCTTTTCTTTAAAATATGATGATGAAGAATAATAAGGTTCAATCCATATTATATACTCACCTATGCTATGTAATATTCCTAACTGAATACTTACTTGCGCTATACCTTCGAGACCAGATTGTTCTCTTGTTACAGAACATAGTGCCTAACCACCACTTGTCTGTCATTGAGAATGTTCCTATATGAATATCAACCATTCTGTCTTGTCTCCGAGTTCTTCACGTTCTCCCCGCAAGGTGGGTAGCCCTTCGATGACCACTTTGATCCTCAGCATGTCCGTTGGGACTTCTCTGCCAGGGGGGGCAGGAAGTTTCATCCCCACGGAACCTCTATCGAGGTCACTATGCTTACCCTATTCAAAGCCCTCGGCACTTACTCTACAAGGGGAAATCTACCACGATACATTGATTCTCTGGTATTCTTCCATCAGGACGCCATGGCTTGAGCCCAAAAAACGGATTTTGAGCGAAGCGAAAAATCTATTTTTGGGTGAGATAGCCATGGCGTCCTGATGGACCCTCCCTGCTACTTTGTCCAGCCTTTCAGGCCCCACCCTGTCCTGCTGTATCATGGTGATCGGCAAGCAACTGACATCAGGATGAGGACGGACGTGACGTCATTTAGCAATGGCGCCCGTTTGTTTACGTTTCGAGTACCAAAAGTAGCCACGGACGAGTTTAGCTGTGGAACGGCTCCCCAGCTATTCTCCGCCCCTCCACATCGAAGTGTTAACTCTATGTGGGGTGCAGATAGCTATGTGGCGCGTTAATACATGCGTCCCCTGTTGATATACGATGTCTTAAAGGGAAACCTTTAGGATACTCGCTCCAGAAGTTAGAATTCTGTGATAACCTGTGGTTAAATTCTCTGGGAATATCTTAGTAGTTATATACCCAAGGAAGCTACCAAAAAGGAACCTTCCATCAGGACGCCATGGCTATCTCACCCAAAAATAGATTTTTCGCTTCGCTCAAAATCCGTTTATCTTGTGTAAATGTAAGCTCTAGCCAGTTTTGCTTTTCAATTGAGATCGTAATTAACGTAACAAGAGCTGTTGCCAGCTGGATGGCGTCATGGACGCGGTCGTTCTTTCTGTTCATTTAGTTAGCCAGAACGACCCTTTCCCAGCATCATACGCTTTAATAACTTTAGCTATTTAGAAATTTAGCTAGGGATTCTTATATTATGTCATTGTTGTCGTGGATATGGCTATTTATGATCGAGCCTCACGAGTGCTAGGCTTCCTAGCCTAGGAACCTACACACTTCATGCATGATATAACCTTCCTGGTAAAGTTTTATTGAAGCACAGGCAATATTTTACACATTTATGATATTACTTAATTATGCTTTCCTCTTCAAAGATAGTATACAGAGAGTTTCGGTGAACGATTCTCAATGCTCCTAGGCTGCTAGCCTAGGGGCTTTAGTATACTTTCATACATGTCGCCATTGCTCTTGTATTGTCTTTCAAGGGGAGACTGACACCTCCTATACCTTTTAAGTTGATACTAATCTCCTAGGAGATTTAAGAGCAATCCCCCTTCCTTCTGATTAGCCTAGGCTATTCTCAGTTTTCTTTGCTGTGAACAGAGTTCTGGCAAAGTTTTACTGAGATGTTCCGCTTTCTTTCTCCTAACCACTGAGTCGGTTTTGAGTTTAGAACGGGACATCAGAGTATCAGTCTGTGTTAGGCATCTCCCTGTCTTGGTGAAATGATTTCCCATGTCAGGTTAAGCTGCTCTTTCAGGAGGCTAGACCTCCCAAGGCCATATTTGGGGGTTTTGTATGACAATTCCCCCTTCCTTGGCCTAGCAGACAGTCCTGTGCTGGTAGACCCTAGACCGAAGAGAGGATTTCTTCACTGCCTAAGGTCTCTGGTACGATTCTGCTCTCCTGTGAGATGGTGTCCTACGGACACCTTCTCCCTCGACTAACCCAACCTGGGGAAATGATTTCTCCTACCTGAGGTTACTTCATGAGACCAGAATCCTTTAGGTTAAGTAGTGTCTTCGGGCATTACCTTACCTGTAGGACACCTACCCCCTCCCCTCTATCTCTTTCGTGTTGAATGATCCAACACCCTCCTGGCCGTCGTTCTACATTGACCCTAAGGTTCTTGTAGGACTGGCCTGAGGTTCCCGTCTGCCGCCGGCCAGGCCGACTGCCGGCGGGTACCCTCATATTCTTTAGAGTGTTCTTCAGTCCTCCCTTGGACTGCCTTCCATAGCCTTCATGACTGGGATATGGTTGGGTGGAAGCCCGAATTTAATTCCCCCTTCCACTTGAACCCTCAGTCTGGATGCAGGCCGGCAAGGCTGAGCCCTTGCCTTCCTCCATCCTCTCTTTCTCTCTTACTTTCGTACTGGGCCATGTCCATTGTCTGCCGGCCGGCAGCTGCCCTGCCACCGCTTGTTGGGAACATCGTTGACCGACAATACAAAGACAATGGACATTCAGGGACCGACTGCCGGCTGCTGAGTTGCCGGCCGGCAGCCGGCCACCCATACCTGGTCATCTGCCGCCAACTGCCGCCGGGTCCCCTTGATGGAAGGATCCACGGCTGCCGGCCGGCAGAACCGCCGCCGCCGACAGAGCCGCCGGCAGTTGGCAGAGCCACTGCCGGCCGGCAGAGCCGTTGCCAGCGGTCTATCACACAATTTTATGAAGACAATAATTGCCTTCAATAGCCCAGAATAGGCCGGCATGTGCCGGCTTGCCCGGCAGACGCCGGCAGGCCCGGCAGGTGCCGGCAGGCCTGACAGGACTGGCAACTTGTTACCAAACAGTCAGTGTTGTAGCCCAAAGTTTTTCCTACCTACAAGGTGCTTCATGGGCAGCCTATTGTGAGACCATCACATATAAGAGAGTGTTTCTCTCTTCCTTTAATGGTTATGATCCATTATTGTCCTTAATCCCCAATATTGAAACTGGAAGATTGTGTTAAGAGACACTTTATATCATAGGATATCATCTTCCTCAAAAAATTCTTAAGAATTCTACTTTCAATATTGGAGGAGGTCATAACAATTGGCTGGACAGGAAACACATGTAGGTGTCCTTCCTTTTTATAGCTTACCCTATCCAAGCTAATATAAAATATTATATGTATGCTGAAATTTGAGAATTTCACCGAATACTTATATGCTTTTCTTTCTTTACAGGAGGAGCATCCCGAGTGCGGGAATAGTTTTTGCAGGGTCCGTAGTAAGAACTTCTACGGCCACGACATGTGCAGGGCCCATGCTCGCTGCGCAGTCACCAAGGGGGCTCTCAAGTACTGGGACCCACAGGTATGTACCGTTTGTGAAAAACTGGTAAGAGAGGCTTTTGATGATCAAAAGTCCACCGAGTCAAGGGACGCAGCAAGGGAAATGCTGCGTAAATGGGTTAGAGGTTTCCCGAAGAACACTTCTGGCCCATACTTTCCTAACGAAAAGATGAGGGCTTGTCTTTTCCCTAGGGCATCTCCAGATGCAGTTATTCCCCAGGCTCAACCTGAGATTCCCCTGGTTCAGATTCTGGTAGAATCTGAAGTTTCGGATGCCTTAGAGAGCATCCAGTTAGAGGACAACATGTCAGTTGTCTCAGAGGAGACTGAGAACAATCTCCTAGTGGAGGAATTGGATCAGGCGGATGACGTTCCACCTGAGACAGAAACCGAGAAAGCCGAAACGATTTTGGTATCATCGGCCACAGTGAATGAGCCGGTGCCTTCGACCTCTGGCCCAGCAAAGGGGCCTACCCAGATTGCTATGTCAGTCTCAGGACGGAACCTGCATCCAAAGAGGAATCAGAGCCGAAGGAAACTATTGTCCTTGAACTCTCTAAGGCTCAGGCCTTATATACCACCACCTTAAATGAGAGGGCCTTTACTAGCTCTAAGGTGCCAGCTCTCAGCAAGAAGCACCCGTCCTTCATTGCTGATCCTAAACGTGCCTTTCCCTTTATGGACAAAGGGCTCAAGGCAGCCTTAACCCTGGATAGGTACGGTGGGTCGTTCGCGACCCCGAGCGTAAAAAAAAAACAGGTTTTTCTCACGTGACTCACCCCCGTGACTGAATTTGTGGGTGATCGACCTGCAGGAGGTGTCTCCCCTACACGCTCTAGTAGTGTCCAGATGTGCATTGCTGTAGCTGTACTCCTTCCCCGATTTCTGAGACGCGTCGGGGTCGAGCGCGACCGAGTTTACCCTTCTAAGGTAGTTTGCCTAATTATCAAAGTTATTACGTATTATGAAATTGTCGTAGAATGGTGCAACTTGTATAGGTTATCAGTTGTGGAAAGTCATGTTGGATTGTTTGGCTACCATGTGCATGATTTTTTTTTTAGTTAAAATATCGTTCATCACCACGAGGACCATTTTACCGCGAGTGCCCCTTTTTCATTTTTTTTCATTTTTTTGCCAAGTCATTTTTCCGTAAGATATTGCCAAATAGTGTCGTAAAACTTTTGCTTGTTTAGTGTTGGAAAGTGTGTCTAGATGATCTGGCTACCCATGCGTGACTTTGTTTTTGTCAGATACGACGTAGTTATTGGTATATTGGGTATTTAACTGCGGTTACCAATTTCTGTTTTTTTTCAATATTTGTAAAAATTACTACGTAGTAAGGAATTGCCGTATATTATTCATTTTTTTTTCATGTTTATGTGTTAGAAAGTGTGCCTTGATGGTTGGGCTAACACGTGCATGTCTTTTTTTTTATCTGAGATGCCGTATATTAGAATGTCGGGCATTTTACCGCGAGTGCCCCTTTTTCATTTTTTTTTCATTTTTTTGCCAAGTCATTTTTCCGTATGATATTGCCAAATAGTGTCGTAAAACTTTTGCTTTTTTAGTGTTGGAAAGTGTGTCTAGATGATCTGGCTACCCATGCGTGATTTTGTTTTTGTCAGATACGACGTAGTTATTGGTATATTGGGTATTTAACTGCGGTTGCCAATTTCTGTTTTTTTTCAATATTTGTAAAAATTTACTACGTAGTAAGGAATTGCCGTATATTATTGATTTTTTTTTCATGTTTATGTGTTAGAAAGTGTGCCTTGATGGTTGGGCTAACACGTGCATGTCTTTTTTTTTATCTGAGATGCAGTATATTAGAATGTTGGGCATTTTTCCGCGAGTGCCCCTTTTTATTTGTTTTGCATTTTTTTGCTTAGTCATGTTACCGTAAGGAATTGGCAAGTAGTGTCGCAAAACTTATATTTTTATAGTATTGGAAAGTGTTTCTAGATGATTTGGCTACCCATGCCTATTTTTTTTTTAGCCAGATATGGCGTATATATAAGTATGTGTTCGATTTTCCTGTGATTGCCATTTTTTCGTTTTTTCCCATTTCTTTCAAAATTACTACGTACTAAGGAACTATCACAGAGTAATGATTCATTTATATGTTTATTTGTCGGAAAATGTGCCTTGATGGTTTGCCTAGCACGTGGCTGAAATTTTTTTTTTCTGAAATGCCGTATATTAGAATGGCCATTTTTCCACGAGTGCCCCTTTTTATTTGTTTTGCATTTTTTTGCTTAGTCATGTTACCGTAAGGAATTGGCAAGTAGTGTCGCAAAACTTATAATTTTATAGTGTTGGAAAGTGTTTCTAGATGATCTGGCTACCCATGCCTATCTTTTTTTTTTTAGCCAGATATGGCGTATATATAGGTATGTGTTCGATTTTCCTGTGATTGCCATTTTTTCGTTTTTTCCCATTTCTTTCAAAATTACTACGTACTAAGGAACTATCACAGAGTAATGATTCATTTAGATGTTTATTTGTCGGAAAATGTGCCTTGATGGTTTGCCTAGCACGTGGCTGAATTTTTTTTTTCTGAAATGCCGTATATTAGAATGTTAGCCATTTTTCCGCGAGTGCCCCTTTTTATTTGTTTTGCATTTTTTTGCTTAGTCATGTTACCGTAAGGAATTGGCAAGTAGTGTCGCAAAACTTATATTTTTATAGTGTTGGAAAGTGTTTCTAGATGATCTGGCTACCCATGCCTATTTTTTTTTTAGCCAGATATGGCGTATATATAAGTATGTGTTCGATTTTCCTGTGATTGCCATTTTTTCGTTTTTTCCCATTTCTTTCAAAATTACTACGTACTAAGGAACTATCACAGAGTAATATTTCATTTATATGTTTATTTGTCGGAAAATATGCCTTGATGGTTTGCCTAGCACGTGGCTGAAATTTTTTTTTTCTGAAATGCCGTATATTAGAATGGCCATTTTTCCACGAGTGCCCCTTTTTATTTGTTTTGCATTTTTTTGCTTAGTCATGTTACCGTAAGGAATTGGCAAGTAGTGTCGCAAAACTTATATTTTTATAGTGTTGGAAAGTGTTTCTAGATGATCAGGCTACCCATGCCTATCTTTTTTTTAGCCAGATATGGCGTATATATAGGTATGTGTTCGATTTTCCGGTGATTGCCATTTTTTTGTTTTTTCCCATCTTTCAAAATTACTACTTACTAAGGAACTATCACAGAGTAATGATTCCTCTAGATGTTTATTTGTCGGAAAATTTTGTTTACTTCTTTTTTGATTGAATATCATCAAATTTTTTTAGCTAAAATATTATATTGTTTTACATTTTTTTTTTCGATTTTATTTCCCTTCAAAAAAATTATTTTGGGTCAGAATTTTGATTTTATAGTCGTAAAATAATCGACAATTATCCAGCAACCCACCATACAATTTTTATGCATATCCAATAATAATTAGATTAGTAAATAACACCTTGAAATTGACATACCCTTCCTACATTTCAAGTGGCAGATTAGGGAGTCTGAGTCAGTGTGGTTGGCGGCCATTTTGTGGACATATCCGAAGCGTAAGCTGCCCTATCTATATATATTCTTGTTCCCTATAGAATTTGTGATATTTTGGTATATTTTTACCTGCATAAATATCATATTATATATTAAATATATGTATTTTTTTACAAAATTTCTAAGTACTCAAAAAATTACCTTTAGATATGGCCCCTGATATAAATGTAATTTACAAAATAATGAAGATTTTTTTACATATTTCTATTTTAGGATAACATATGTTTATTCCCTAAAAAAATTAGCCACTTCCTATTTCATTTGGGTACCCAAAAAAATTCATGAAATTTGGACAAATTTTTTTTGGCCAAAAAAAGTTACCCTTTTTTTCTCATTTCAGATCTTCACCTCCATGGGTCTGACTTCATCCAAAATACATCAAGATGTGTCCTAAACATTCAAGAATCAATTCCTAAAAGGATTTGTGTATATATGTATAAAAATTTTTTTTATGAATTTTTATGTCAGGTCTTTTTTTTTTTCTACTTAATTTTTTAAAATATTTATAATAAATAGTTTTTCTGCAGATGAGTAGTATTTATCTTTACAGTTGTTTTAAGCATTCATTGAAGTTTTTTTTGGCAAAAGAAAAAAGGAGGTTACTGCAAAAACTGGCGTCGGGGTCGTTCGCGTCCGAGTATACCCTTAAAGGGGTGTCCGAGGAGCGTACCTATCCAGGGTTAAAGTGCAGTTGAGGCAGGGAAACCGTGCCCTACACTGGAGGAGTGTAGACCTTTCTCCCTTGCCTTCCCATCAGATGATGCGGACTGGAAGGATGTACACAACACCTTCACAGTTGGGAAGCTGGAGGCAGATATTGCCGGAAGACAGTTCGGTGAAGACCTCCCCAAGCTGTCAGACTTTCTCCTGCGTAGGGAACAGGAGAGGAAAGAACGTCTTGCTGCTTCCTTGTCTCTGCAGACTGGCCTGGAGACAATGGCAAGCATCCCAGATACCCCGGACATGTACATGGTCTTCGCCAAAGCCCATCTGGCGACAGTAACAAAAGACCTGTACAACTTTATTAAAGCCCGAAGGGCTTGCAGAGAGTTCGTGTTCGCCTCGGCTGCGGTGAGACACGAACCAAGGAAGCTGATAGCTTCTAACATCTGGGGAAAAGACCTCTTCCCAAGTTAAGTGGTCAAAGAGGTCGTGGACAAAGCCGCCACTGAAAACAGAAACCTTCTTTCTAAATGGGGCTTGTCCTCTAAAAGAAAATCTTCAGCTGACCAGGGTCCCCAGCCGAAGAATAGACCAAAACGACCTAAAGTGCCCTCTCGGCCTAAGCAACAGCAACAGCTTCCCGTGGCCACGGTGTCCCAGACGGTGGCACAATCACCCACCACTTTCCATCTGGTGCCCCAAACACTGGCGACTCAGTCACCAGTGTTCACCCCAGTGTTTGAAAGGCAGTCTACGACCTTTCGGCCAAAGTCTCGAGGTTCCTTTCGAGGTTCCTCCAGACGCCCCTCCAGAGGTAGGGGCAACAAGGGTGGACATGGCCAGGAGGTAAATCCTCCACCCAGCACTCAAAGTGAGATGCTACTAGTAGGAGGGAGACTCTTCTTCTTCCGGGATCGTTGGACCTTCGATCCCTGGGCCCACAGCCTAATCAAGAATGGACTAGGGTGGAGTTGGAGCTCAACTCTACCAACCTTCCCTCAATTCTTCCAACACTCAACCCCCATATTGGAAGAATATGTTCAGGAACTCTTGAGGAAAAGAGTTATAAGGAAGGCGAAGTCTGTCAGATTCCAAGGAAGGCTATTTTGTGTTCCGAAGAAGGACTCGGAAAAGCTCAGAGTAATTCTGGACTTGTCACCACTCAACAAGTTCATAGTGAACTACAAGTTCAAAATGCTGACGCTTCAACACATCAGGACCCTGTTGCCCAAACGGGCATACACAGTCTCCATAGACATGACAGATGCGTACTGGCACGTTCCGATCAGCCGTCAAGTTTCCCCCTACCTGGGATTCAAACTACAAAGAAGACAGTATGTCTTCAGAGCCATGCCCTTCGGACTGAACATAGCTCCAAGGGTATTCACCAAGCTTGCGAATGCAGGCATTCATCAACTACGCCTAAAGGGAATCCAGGTGGTAGCCTACCTGGACGACTGGCTGGTGTGGGCAGCATCGAAAGAGGAGTGCAGGCAAGCCTCCAAGGAAGTGATCCAGTTCCTGGAACACTTGGGATTCAAGATCAACTTGGAAAAATCTCGACTGTCTCCAGCTCAAAAGTTTCAGTGGCTGGGCGTCCACTGGAACTTGCAGTCGCACTGCCTTTCCATTCCATCAAAGAAAAGGAAAGAGATAGCAGGCTCTGTCAGAAGCCTTCTTCGGTCCGCAAGGATATCAAGAAGGCAACAGGAGAGAGTGTTGGGGTCTCTCCAGTTCGCCTCAGTGACAGATCCAGTATTGAGAGCACAATTAAAAGATGCATCAGGAGTCTGGAGAAAATATGCATCAAACACTCGAAGAGATCTTCAAAGACCGATACCAAATCGTCTGCGATCCCTACTCAAGCCATGGTCGGAGGCCAAAAACCTAAAGCACAAGGTTCCCTTACAACCACCTCCACCGTCAGTCACCGTTCACACGGATGCCTCGAAAGAGGGGTGGGGAGGTCACTCTCATTATCGGAAAGTCCAAGGAACCTGGTCTCCCCTCTTCAAAACCTTCCACATCAATTTCCTAGAAGCCATGGCAGTTTTTCTTTCCCTAAAGAAACTGAAACTCCGCTGCTCAATCCACATCCGTCTGGTTCTAGACAGCGAAGTCATAATGAGATGCCTAAACCGACAGGGCTCGAGATCGCCTCACATAAATCAAGTGATACTAGCCATCCTCCGCCTAGCGGAGAAGAAGAGATGGCACTTGTCAGCAGTCCACCTTCAAGGGTTCCGCAATGTGACAGCAGACGCTCTATCCAGGACCAAACCGATAAAGTCAGAATGGTCCCTAGACGCAAGATTGTTCTACTTCATCTTACGCAAAGTCTCAGGACTGCAGATAGACCTCTTCGCAACGAGCGACAACAAGAAGCTACCCCAGTACGTAGCCCCGTACGAGGATCCTCTAGCGGAAGCAATGGATGCAATGTCCATAGATTGGAACAGATGGTCCAAGATCTACCTATTCCCTCCAACCAACCTTCTGCTGAAAGTCCTCGACAAACTGAGATCCTTTCGGGGGACGGCAGCAATAGTGGCCCAACAGCGTTTGGTTCCCCCTGGTAACGGAACTACGCCTGAAACTGATCCCGTTGCCGGACCCAGTTCTGACTCAGCAAGTGCAGAAATTGACTGTCTCAGCTTCATCAGTGAAAACCCAGAACCTTCATCTCATGATTTTCTCGCCTTAGCGGTCAAGAAACGGTTTGGGATTTCTAGGGACAGTATTAACTTCCAAGAAGAATACAAGTCAAAGTCAACAAGAAGACAATATGAGTCTTCCTGGAAGAAATGGGTGGCCTTTGTCAAGGCGAAGAAACCTAAGGAGATTTCTACGGACTTCTGTTTGTCCTCCTTCATCCATCTTCATGAACAAGGTTTGGCAGCCAATACGATTACTACATGTAAATCCGCCCTGGCCAGACCAATACTTTACGCCTTACAGGTAGACTTTTCCAACGAAATCTTCAACAAGATCCCTAAAGCCTGCGCTAAACTTCGCCCGACCGCTCCTCCTAAGCCCATTTCATGGTCTTTGGACAAAGTTCTTCATTTAGCATCAACCCTGAACAATGAGGATTGCTCGCTGAAAGACTTGACTCAGAAGGTGATATTCTTATTTGCACTAGCCTCGGGAGCCAGAGTTAGCGAAATAGTGGTCCTCTCGAGGGATGATGGCCACATTCAGTTCACAGACAATGGAAAACTGAACCTCTTTCCGGACCCGACGTTTCTCGCCAAGAACGAGCTGCCCACTAAGAGATGGGGTCCCTGGAGAATCTGCCCTCTGAAGGAAGAAGCATCCCTCTGCCCAGTGGAATGCCTAAAGGTCTATCTTCGTAGAACTTCAGACTTTAAGGGAGGTCAGCTTTTCAGGGGAGAGACTTCCGGTTCAACGTTATCCTTGAAACAGATAAGGGCGAAAATCACCTACTTCATTCGCAGAGCGGATCCAGACAGTACACCCGCAGGTCATGATCCGAGAAAAGTTGCCTCGTCTCTGAATTTCTTCCAAACGATGTCGTTTGAAAGCCTTCGTGCTTACTGTATACTGGATGGAAGTCCTCGAGGGTCTTCTTCAAGCACTACGCGAAGCAATTACACGAAATTAAATTTCATGTGGTGGCGGCGGGCAGTGTAATAAAACCCGCTGCTTGATTACTGCGAAGAACAGTGCACTATTCGGGACTTATAGTGAAGGGTGTACATGATAGACTCGTAAGGCATATCATGTTGAGTTTTGTGTTTAAGTGATAACACTATAGACTGTTCTCCCTACACAGGTGACATTAAGCATAATAAGCTGACAAGAGCCAGGCATTTTTATATGCACAGTGTTCCTAGTAACAACAGAATGTATAATGAAATTTTATATTTCCCTTAGAGTGGCTAATGTTTTCCTTTTCAGGTAAACCCTATTTTCTGGGTCGATCTGTGACGGCCGGTGAAAAGGGTCCTTCTTACACTTTTCTAATATAAATCTTCCAAATATACTAGAGAAAGATAAAGCATGGAATGCAGAGGTTACAACCCTCACGCGAACACCTTCTTGGTGTCGTGTATTTATCAAGGGCGTGTGGAAACCACTATTCACAGGCTGTCTTCCATTTAGATAATCCCTTCATCAAAGGGGAGGGCCGTGACAGGCCCTAGAGAATACAGTTGGGCTACGCCACCGACACCTACTACTCGCGCTCTCCAGGACATCCTTCTGTTTTGGACTGGCCCGCAAAGTTGATAAGTTTTTGCCCAGTGATTTTCGGAAGTGATTGTCGTTAATTCAACATGACTGACGTTCCTACTTCACCTTTACCAATGTTAAGTACCATAGTTTGTTCTGACAGTTTATTTCAGTACCGGGCATTTGTTCCTTTTCCAGTATTGTGGATTTTAGTTTTGGAAGCGGTTGGCCTGCCTCGGTATCGGCAGCCATTTTGGGTGTTGTTCGCTTCGGTATATTTTCAAGTTAATTTTGCCCATCTGGTACTCTGTCATCTAGGTTATATCACTTACGTTTTATGACCAATTTTGTTATCATTATTTATTATTGGTTTTTACTATGGTATTTATTTGCTAGCAAGTCCAATTTGGACCTACGAAGAATAGCGATTTAGTCTTTGTTATAGTTATGTTCACACCTCAGGAAGGTGCTCGTTTTAGACTATATCTTTATGTTTATTTGTTACGTTGTCGTTATACTTCGTTCTTGGTTACAATTACTAAGAAAAAAGCGATCAAATTTATTATTTTTCTTATTTTATTGTGTGATGTTAGTTGTTATTATGTAACCTTGAGAGCGTGAGCATAGAGTGCTCGTGTTCTGTTTCTACAGTTATGAGTTACCCCTTCTCTCGTTTTCTTTATTAAGCTCGAGTAAGAGAGGTGGATTTCCCGTTTTCCGTTTTTATACGATCACGAGTTATTCCTGCCTCCTCTTATTCTCTGAGTTGATGATATTACGTTTAATGATATTCACGTTTTATTGTTGTGGTTGCTGTTAATAGAGCTAGCACTATTAATAGGTTACGTTAGTGTATGAGTCATTATTTGGGGTCGCTTTATGCCGACACCCTTAGCTCCGCCTTGAGTTATACTGCGCTAAAATGGATACTCATTAGGTGTGAACTAGTCAGATATTTGGAGTGCAACGGTCAAATCCGGCACTCAGACTCCGGCTGAGGCCTTTTGTACACGAACCTTTGTCATGATTGATCACAATTACATTATTACGGTCCCTTTTTTCATCGAATCTCCGGCTTCACTGGAGATAACACAGACATTCAGTATTGAGGAATGTTATCGTACCGCTGAGGGTCACGATTTCACGATGACGGACCTTTGTCACTGGTTCTCCGGTACAAACAGAGATCAATCAGACGATCAGAACCGGAGTTAACATTTTGATCAATCAGACGATCAGAACCAGGGCATGAACCCTTTTTCATGAATAATCACAATATCGTTATTACGGTCCTTTTCATCGAATCTCCGGCTTAACCGGATATCGTACAGGCGTTCAGCATTGAGGTTAATATTAGATTTCCTCTGATGTTCACGTTTTCACTATGACGGACCTTTGTCACCGGATCCCCGGTGGCAACAGAGATCACTCAGACCACGGGTGGCCAATCTTTTGTTTTAGCTGTAAAGGAGAGGATTTAACATGAATACAAAGTAAACTGTACTTACTTTAATGACACTTTGAATTTGCGTTGGTAATATTCATTAGCTATTCTTGAAAGTCCTAATGGAAATATATGAACATAATTAGCAATTTTAAAGAAAAGCCATTCAATTTACTATCTTTGGGGTATAGTGCGACACTTGTAATCATGAAATGCGCCACTGTTGGCGCATGCGCCATAGGTTGGCCACCCCTGACTCAGACGTTCAGAACCGGGGTTAACATTATTTTACCGATGAGGTTTATAGTTACATGTTATGTGGTTACTGGATATTTGTATTCTATTGATTCATCTGTTCACTGACCAGAGTCTCAAGGAACAGTAGATAGCCTCTCATGGCATGGTTGGTTTCGACCTGGCTTTTCATTAGAAGGGGCTAGCGTTCGGTTCCAAGTACTGAGTGGAAATTTATTTCTATTTGAACATGATGTTGTATGGATATTTATCCATATTTATACATAGTTAGAATTAAATATATGCATAAATATAGGCATAATTAATTTATTTCTGTTTGAACACGATGTTGTATGGATATTTATCCATATTTATACATAGTTAGAATTAAATATAGGCATTTTTATTAGTTATACGGCTGATCCCAGCCTGTGAATAGGATCACTAACCAAAGTTTCAAGGAACATCCAGACTTATGTCCCCTTTCTTTTACAGAAGGTCCGCCTACATGGTATGGTTCCTGGAGTCATGCACGTTCTGCTACGAGCTGTCCTCGCTACTCCGGACCCATGATGTAAGTTGGTTCTAATATGTTTCCTTTTGGTATCCTTTGGCGATGATTTAATTTGATCCGGATTAATGCATGCATTGCTTATTGAGGAGAACGGTCTTCTCCTTCATCACTAATCCCCTCACTTCTTTCAGGATGATGATGAATCTCTCCGGCCTGCAAGAGAGGCTCTCCGCCCTTGGGTATCAAGGTTTGGAAGGAATACTCCATCTAGAGGTCCCTATCTCCTCGGAGTGTCTTCTCTAAGGTTGGACGTCGACCCCATGGACGGGCAGGTAGGTGGGGATGAGTTTTGAGCCTTCAGCTTTGGAATTACCTGCGTCACCGACCTAGGACCCTCAAAGGATCCTGATGTTCATGTTACCTTGCATAAAACCGTGACTGCTAAAAGCAACACATTCTAGGGAAAGCCAAGGGGCTATGACGGAGCTCAAAGATATGGTGGTGACTCGGATCCGTTCAGGAACTCGGATGACTCCCCCTACAGCCCCAGGCGTATCGAAGTAACCTCCTTCGATAAAAACAACGCATAGATATTTGCCTTACATGTTCCATATATAGATGGTACCATAACTCTGGATGGCATAGACGTCCGCCCTCTGGGGGACCTAGAATTTACTCTCAGGTACTAGAATTCCCATTCAACGGATTCGTTCGATGGAAAGAGCATGCCTTGGTTAGGTTAGACAAGGTACCGAAGGTAACGGTATTATTTCCTAAAGGGCAGGCCCGATCTGTCTGGACCAGGATGTTGTCGGTCTGGGGGGTACGATAATTCCAAGCTCACCCCACACAATGGGGAATACGCCATATCTACAGCTGCTCTCATTGTTGCCTTGCCTATTATGGATAAATGGACAGGTCTTACTATTCAAACTGACAAAGAAGGTTCGGCCATACCGGCTCTTAAAGAGCCGGACCCCACCTCGGGGAGACCCTAGCCTCGATTTATCCCACTGAGACTTTGTTTCGGATATTCAGGAAGAACCAATCTCTGCCCTTCCAATTCGACCTACACGTTTGGTGGTCTGATAGGGTTAGTTGTGGGAAATACGTTCTGTCTGAGGCCTCTATCAGACAGGAATCGAGCAGGCTGATAGTTCCTCCTGATGAGGTAAAACCCTCTTCCCTCAGGAGGAGGTGAACAAGGTTCTACAAGATGATACGAGAGCAACCCAAAATTGCAGGAAAGGCGGGGCCTTACTGCCAGAAAGAAGGTCGAAGACCAAAAGCAAGCTTTCTTCAAGAAGAAGCAGAATCGGGGTCACTGCCATCAATAGTCAGTTACCCACTCGACATCACAGTCTTCCTCTGATTCATCGGCTATGCATCCGGATCCCCCTAGGTTCACTCCCTCACAACGAGGTAGTCCCGGTAGGGGAGAGACTTTACCACTTTCAAGACCATTGGACCTTCGGTCCGTGGGCTCATAGCATAATCTCTAAAGGTTTGAAGTGGAAATGGCCATAAGGTCCTCCTCCTCCACCAGTGACCCTCTCCCAGAAATCCACTCCCATCCTGAAAGAGTAAACCACAGAGTTACTCAAGAAGAAAGCAATCATGGGACCGATCACCGAAGTTCCAAGGCCGCCTGTTCACAATTCCGAAGAAAGGCTTGTCGGCATTGAGAGTGGACCGGGACTTGTCAAAGCTAAACTCTTACATTCTCTGCGGCAAGTTCCGGATGATGACTATCTCTCAGGTACGGACCTTACTTCCCTATGGGGCCGTCACCACCTCTGTCGATCTTACCGACGACTATTATCATGTGCCTATAGCTCGAAACTTCTCTTCTTATCTGGGTTTCCGCCTAGGCAGGAAAGCCTTTGCGTTCAAGACAGGCTCTTCAGCCTCAACATTGATCCCAGGATATTCACGAAACTGGGAGAGACAGTGTTAGATCAACTCAGGAACCAAGAGATACAGATCATGGCTTGTCTGGACGGTTGGCTCATTTGGGCCCAGTCGGCCATAGAAGGCAACAGAGCTACGAAGGAAGTACTTTGATTTCTCGACAACCTTTGATTTCGGGTCAATCTCCAAAAGTCTCGCCTGCAACCATCAGGCCACTTAGAATGGTTAGACATTCAGTGGCACCTTTCGAAGCACACGTTGTCTCTCCCTTCCAAAAAGGTAAGAGGAATAGCTTCCAAGAACAAGAATTTTCTCCAACACAAACAGATGTTCAGAAGAACCTTAGAAAGTATCATCAGCCTTCTCCAATACACTTCAATAACAAAAATTCAAGACATCAATCGAGTTTGGAGAAAGAGAGCTACAGTACCTTTAAGAGACAAGGTCTCAAAGATCCCCTCTGTCTTGAAAATGAGACTACGCCCATGGTCCGAACCGAAGAACCTCTCCAAATTGGTTCCTCTACAATTCCCACCTCCACAAGAGACATTCCATACAGCCGCGCCTCTAAGTGGATGGGGGGATTACTTCGAACATCAGATGTTTCAGGGGTCTTGGTCACCCGCCATGAAACAGACCCATATCAATGTTCTCGAAGACATGGCAGTGTTCTTGACCCTGAAGAGACTCTCTCCTCCGAGGTCGAGCCACATCAGAGTAGTATCAGACAGAACAGACGTAGTACACTGCGTCAACAGGGGAAGATCCAAGTCACCCAACCTGAATCAGATCCTGGTCACTATCTTCGCCTGGCCAACAGAAAAGAACTGGATCCTGTCAGTAACTCACCTTGTGGGAGTCCAGAATGTGAGAGCAGACTCACTAGCCAGGACGGAACCACTGGAGTCAGAATGGTTTCTAGACATAATTTCATTCCGGTGGATACTCAGGATCCATTAGAAGAAGGTTTACTTATTTCCCCCAGTGAATCTTCTAATGTGGCTTTTACACAAACTACGCTCCTTCCGGGGGGCAGTGGTTTTGGTACCACCTCACTGGCCAAGAACAGTTGGTTTCCTTTCCTCCTCGAGTTGAAACTCCGTCTCTTCCGGATTCCGTTCCCCAAACTGACTCAAGTAATCCAAACTCACTGTGTCAGATTGGTCAAGGGTAGCCGAAACTCTGACTTTGTGGACTACAGGAAGATTGCAGCTCGTAGAGACGTGAACATTGAACCGGAAATCGATCTCTACATCGAATCAGACAAAAGGGACTCGACAATTCACCAATATGATTCGGCCGTTAACAACTAGCAGATTCCCTAAGAGTTCAGACCATACTCGTATGTCTCCGAATATAGACATCTCTTTCTTGAGGTTCTTATTTGGCAAAGGCCTAACAGTTAGCACTTTAACCACCATCAAGAAAGCTTTGAAGAAGATCTTCCTTGTTGGGTTTAACATTAACCTAGCTGATTCCTATTTCTCATCTATTCCAAAAACATGTGCTAGGCTTTGACCTTCGGTTTGGCCACAAAAGGACTCTGGTCTATGAACGTTGTCCTCAAAACTTGCGCCGGACACAGACAATGAATCCTGCTCTTATCACTCTTCTTAGGAAGACTTTATTTCTAATGGCTTTGGCCTCAGGTGATGGAATATCAGAACTAGCAGCTCTCTCAGGAACCCGGAAAACATAGATTTCCTCCCTACAGCCGAAGAACTCCTTTCTCCAGACAATGATTTCCTAGCTAAGAAATGAGGATCCGCAAAATAGGTGCTCCCCTCGGAAGATTATTCTTCTTCCCCAGGATCTTTTCTCTGTGTTCAGTCACTACTCTCAAGGCCTTTTTTAGCTAGAACTGCCACCCGCTCGTCTGTCTCCTTGGCTATCGGGGAACAAGGAGGTACTATTTCCATTCACGGCATCAGGCAACATATCCTCTACTTCTTTAAACATACTAATCCGGAATCATTTCCCCAGGCTCATGATATACGGACAGTAGATACCTACATCAATTACTTCCAGAACAGGGACTTTGATGATTTTTAAACAAAAAATATACGGGTTGGAAATCCCCTATGGTTGTCTTACACCACTATCTAAAGATTTTACAGGCCCTTAAATACCCGACGATGGCAGCGGGGAGCCTATTCCCTCTCCATTAATCTCGGCTTCTTCCTTTCTTCCATCTCTCCTCTTCTCCCTCCTACCCGCCACTCACACCACGTCGTCACTCTCCTGGGTAGTTCGTTAGCCCTATGATATTTGCCATGTTTAATTCCTATGGTTTAACTGTTATTGTAGTTACCGTTCCTTTAAGGTTTAGATAGGCTTAGACATGTAAGGTTTGATGCCTTTTGCTTGGCTAGTTGGTAATTGGACGTTTCTTACATTATTATATTATATTATTGTCGTACATGGTGATTGTATGCTCCGCATTATGTTATTACTTTGTTGGGCTTGGAAGGCATTCTCTGGTACTTTTTCACCGGCCGTCACAGATCGACCCAGAAAAGGGATTTTGACGAAGGAAAAATCTATTTCTGGGGAGAGACCTGTGACGCCTGGTGAAACCCTTCCCAGTTATTTTTATACGGACCCACCCTTTCCTTGCCAAGCCATATGTTCTTGCAGAAGGATGACCTGGAGAGCGCGAGTAGTAGGTGTCGGTGGCGTAGCCCAACTGTATTCTCTAGGGCCTGTCACGGCCCTCCCCTTTGATGAAGGGATTATCTAAATGGAAGACAGCCTGTGAATAGTGGTTTCCACACGCCCTTGATAAATACACGACACCAACAAGGTGTTCGCGCGAGGGTTGTAACCTCTGCATTCCATGCTTTATCTTTCTCTAGTATATTTGGAAGATTTATATTAGAAAAGTGTAAGAAGGACCCTTTTCACCGGGCATCACAGGTCTCTCCCCAGAAATTGATTTTTCCTTCGTCAAAATCCCTTTATTCCTGTTATTACTGTTTATGCTTCTATGCAAAATTATTCAGCATACATTGTAATTGATTACAACCATGATTTCTATTTTTGTAATAAACAATAGAACGAATATTTGCGTCTCTTTCGCCCTAAATATTTCAGTGTATGTATAAGTCAGAGCATCCTTGACTCTTTTGATATTTAAGTAAATATCGGAACTAAGATTCATATTGTTCCAGGCAAACAGGTAAGATCTTATTGTACTAAACTGTTCATTTTACTGTTTAAGGTTTCCTACACGTATATAAACCTGTCCGTCTCTTCATCGACAGACCCGGGAGGTACAGTAACCTGCCCAGACCAATACCATCCTAGTACAGACTATGCTTTACGTATATGTTGACACTAATATACAAACTGTTTGCTAGATTGTTCCTTGAACTCACAATCCTCGGGTTTTTTCCTCGAGTCTACCCAGACTCTTCCCTGTAGGGGGCAGGAAGCACTGACATATTTCATGATCAGCTGATTGATGTATAACGGTAACATCAAGTGTCTCTAGGTCTAAAGACCAAAGAGGAAAGATTTAGCTCGAGATGAACGGCACTATTGAAAATCCACAGATACATTAATGTTCTGGTACACTTCCATCACGAAGACATGGCCTGAGCCCAAAAAACGGATTTTGAGCGATGCGAAAAATCTATTTTTAGGTGAGGTAGCCATGTCGTCCTGATGGACCCACCCTCTTTTGGGACAAAAGGATAATGAATCCCTCCCTATGGTACTGTATCTGCAACACCTACAAAGCTACAAAGAATGACTTGGTGCCGCCTTGCGATGGCGGATTGGCGCACTATTTGCAGAGCAGTAGGGAGCGTCGAAAGCGATGTCTCTGTAACGACTCTCCTTATTCTTGCCTCTCTTTCCCCTCGAAGTGAAAGCTCTATTGGGGGCGTAGATAGCCATGAGACGTGTCAAGAATACGTCCTCTGATATTACGCGAAATTCCTTCGTAAAATTTTAAGGGATATTAGCTCCAGGAGTTAGAATTCTGGATACCTTTGGTAAATTCTCTGGGATATATCACTGTAGTCAAATATACCTAGAAAGCTACCTTCGAAGGAACTTCCATCAGGACGACATGGCTACCTCACCTAAAAATAGATTTTTCGCTTCGCTCAAAATCCGTTAATCTAACCCTAGGCTAAGGAATAGAATTCTTTAGCCACCTGGGATAGTTCTAATACAGGAACGGAGTTTGTTAGGTGGGGCAAGACAGGCTACGGCCGGCTCCTGCTGTACCTTTCACAGGACCCTCTTTTCCCTTCCCTTCTATCCCTTTATGTTGGCGAATCCCGGCAACCTTACTGTTGCCGGTGGGTTGCCGGGATCGACCAGACTCCCCCTCTTACAGTTGATAGCTGCCGACCGACAGTCTTAACATCTGTCGGCCGGCTGTAATGACAGCTGTGAACTGCCGGCCATATCAGTTGCCGGCCGGCAGTAAAGACTACTGCCGGCCGGCAGTATTTACTACTGCCGGCCGGCAGTCATGGCTACTGCCGGCCGGCAGTCATGGCTGCTGCCGGCCGGCAGTCATGGCTGCTGCCAGCCGGCAGTCATGGTGATTGCTGGCAGGCAACCAGGGCAGCTGCTGGCTATGTTGGCTGTAAGTGGGAAGTCCCTTCTGTTTACAAAGGTTCTTCAATTCTTTCTTGAACTGCTAGCAACAGTGGCTACTGCCGGGGTGCTGCCTACCAGGCCGGCACAGAATGGTGCCTGCTCAACCGGCAGCACGCCGACTGTACTGATACTGCCGGCCGGCAGTACTGGCCAGTGGTGCCGGCCGGCAAGGTTTAGACAGATCCTTGCCGGCGACAGTACTGAAGCTTGAATTTTATATTCTCCCCTTCCATTTGAACCTTCTTTCTGGAGAAGGTAGTAATAGTAGACTTTTACATCCCTTTTACTGTATATATATACAGTATTAGGTAGCCTATTCGCCATGCTATCTCTCATTCTTTTAGCTAGCTGGCAGGATGTGCTAGCATTAGCTAGCTATGCCGACGACATGCTGGCTGAACTACAGTATATGTTTATACAGGTGGTTAGTATTTTTGCAGTATAGGATATGCTGCAAATAGAAAGCTTCTGTATATTTTATGCTAGTAGTGTTTTCCAATATATTTGAAAATCCTACCCAAATATTTGTGGAACCCAATCTCATATTGAAAGAATTTAATTCTTCAATATTCTGATTAGAAATCAGTCTTCAGATTACCCTGCAATATCAAAATTTTAAGGACTGGAGATTACACTCCTAACCCTTAAGGGGCAGAGCCCTTGTCCTCGAGTCTCCATGATTAGGAAACTCTATGTTTTAATTTTGTAAGGGGGGGTCACAGCAAATAAGTTGGGTGGGATATATACAAATATATGTCTTTCCTTTCCCCAGTCCAGTTGGCATCATGCCAGCTGGACCGTACAGTCAGTTGCTTACCAGAAAGGCAACACATTGGCTGGATCATACTATATATAATTATACAGTAGCCAGTATATTGCAATATAGTGCATACTGCAAATAGAAAACTACATTATGATTATACAGTAACTATTCCTAGCATATCTTGGGTATCCTCACGTGAGCTTATGCTGCAGCCGCTCTTACATTGAAGGAATAGTGTTTCTTCGTTAAGCTGATTGAGAAATCAGTCTTCCGTACCCCACAGTATTTAGTATGAAAGGGACAGTGAAGTATACACTTCCCTATCCCTAGGGGTTAGAAAACTCTCTTTTTCTGTTGGAATTCCTTCGAAAAGGAAATTCCTATCATTTAATACTGAGGGGAGGTACCAGCATTTGCTTGCAAGGGATACACAAGTATGTGTCTCCTACTATCCCTTTATAGCTTGCTATCCTAAGCTATTCTGCTAAGATATGACCTTTGATATATTGGTTATCAGTGAGATAATCAATCGTATACTCATTCTGTTTTCCTTTCTTTACAGGAGGAACGCCAGATGTCATGTGTTGCAGTCTTCTGCAAAACTAAGAGTAAGTGTTTTTACGGACATAATGCATGCAGGTTTCATGCCCCCTGCAATATTATTTCCGAACACCTGCAATATTGGAACCCGCAGGCCTGCAAAGTATGTCGGGCCCTATTGTCCGAAGGTTTCAAGAATCCCAAGTCAGTAGAGACTAGGGATGCAGCTCGTTTCAAACTACGCAACTGGGTGAGAGGCTTTCAGAAAATCTCTCCGGGACCTTACCTGCCTAATGACAAGATGCGTAGGTTACTATTTCCAACAGCGAGTAAGGAAATAGTGGTACCCCAGACACGAGGTGCATTTCCCGATGGCCAGATAACCTTCGGGAAGGAGGGCAAAAAGCGCCCACGGGAAGAAGGGGAGAATGTCGGGTTGGAATTGTCTCCGTCCCAACAGGCTTATGAGCCAACGACATCGATATCTCCGCCTTCTATCCCTCTTTTAGATGGAATGAACCAGTTATGGGCCCAAGTCAAGAATCTAGTAGAAAATTTGTGCAAACAGAGCACAAAGCAGGAAGCGAAATGCAAGGTAAAGCTTGGTAAAGCTCCACTTGTCGCTCCTAAAGGGTCGTACAAACGACTCGTAGATCAAGACCTTCCGACATGCTCCACAACCAATCCCTAGAGGTTTGCGGAGCTAATGCCGATTTTAGACGGCAAACTCTACATCTCGGAGAAGATGGGTGCTGTTCCTTTGGACAAAATCCAATTCTGGCCAAGCTTTGACACTTTCCCGAACTGTTTCATTAGACTGAAGGATAAACCAACATCAGGAAAAGGAACGGAATCAAAGGAGGTTATGATTCTCGACAATGATAAAGCACAGGCTATCCTATCAAGCAGCATAGAAAAGGCGGGTTACTCGGTGTCAAAGGTATCCACACCAGGTAACAAGCACTCTTCCTTTCTTGCTCCTGTTTCAATTTCATTCCCCTTTATGGAGAAGGCTTTCAAATATGTCACTGAGGCAATAGAGACAGGTAAACCGAGTCCTGCACTCAAGGAGTGCGAGCCTCTGTCACTAGCATTTCCCAGACAGGGGAAGAACTGGAAGGAGGCCCATTTCACCTTTTCAGTAGGAAGACTTGAGGTGGATGTCGCCATTCAACAATTTAAGGAAAATCTTCCAAAATTATCTGAGTTTCTCTTACAGGATGAACAAGAAACAAAGGAGAGACTTGCAGCCTCCTTATCTCTACAGAACTACATAGAGTTCTGTTCGGCTCATCAAGATACCCCAGACATGCTCAAGGTCTTAGCCAAAATACAGTACATATGGCTACTTTGGTAAAAGACCTTTATGCCTTTGTAAATGCTAGAAGAACATGTAGTGAGTTTATGTTAGCTAACGCAACAGCGAAACATGATACAAGAAAGCTAATATCTTCCAACAACTGGGGTAAAGACCTCTTTCCAGACGAGATAGTCAAGAAAGTGATTAAGAACGCCTCCACGGAGAAAGTAGAACTTCAAAAGTGGGGCATCCTTTCAAAAAGAGAATCTTCTAAGGTTGTGGGTCCCCAACCTAAAAGGAAGATGGAGAGGTCTGGAAATCCATTTCCAGCGGTTCAACAACAATCCACAGTCGTAGTGACAGAGATGTCACAGACAGATGGTTGAAAAGATATTCCTACTGATCAGTCGAAGCATAGAAATGCTTCTAGTAGGAGGGAGATTACTTTAGGATCGCTGGACCTTCGATCCTTGGGTCCATGGCCTAATCAAGATGGGACTAAGATGAGAGGTGGAGATATCTCTACCACCATTTCCTCAACTCCCCCGATAATCCAAAACCCTCCTGGAGGAGTTTACCTAAGAGCTCTAGAGCATACAGGTGGTAAGGAAACTTTAGTCCACCGAATTCCATGGAAGGCCGTTGTGTGTTTACGAGAAGCACTCAAGAAAATTCAGAGTCATTCAGGACTTATCGCCACTCAACAAGTCCAAATAAAACAACGCGTTCAGGATGTTTATCCTCCTGAACATAAGGACCCCGCTGCAAAAAAGGGTGCCTATACTCTTACCAGACCTGAAAGTCGTTTATCGGCAACTTCCAGTCAATCACCCTTTCCCCTCCTATCTAGGACTCAAGTTACACAAATTAACGCACTTCCTAGGAAAGATACTCGTCAGACTAGACAGAGTCCTAGCTGCCTTCATAAAATTGGCAGACACAGTCATGCAATATTTAAGCCTAAGAAAGGTTCAGGCAACAATGTTCCTGGACAAGAGGCTGGGGTGGGCAGCACCCAAGGTGGCTGGTCTATGAACATCCGAAGAAATGATGCGGTCCCCGGAACATTGTGGATGAAAGATAAACTTCAAGAAGTCTCAATTCTCTCCGGCTCAAAGGTTTCAATGACTGAAAAGCCATTGAAGCCTGTTGTCACTCTAACTCTCCTTTCCTTTGGGAAGGTAAAAGGAGAGGGCAAGGTCTATCAAGAGACTCCGGTAATTAGTCAGATTCCCAAAACGAGAACAGGGAGGAACCCTGTTCTCTCTCCAGTTCGCAATAGAGGCAGGCCCTGTGCTAAGAGCACTGCTGCAAGATGTGCTGGGAGCCTGGAGAATACAAGCATCAAACGCTCGAAGAGGCCTAAAAAGACCAATAGCGGTCCTTCCTTAATCGCTTCCCTAACAAAGGTCAAAGTCCGAAAATCCCAAGACCATGTTGGTCCAGTCATGAGTAGGGAAACTCTCCAAGCAGATCAGATTGTCTACGGCTGATCTGGGACTCCGAAGCGATAACGAGACGCTGCAATCGACGATGCTAAGGAACGTCTCATACAGTCTAGGTTTAGTTAGCCATCCCTTACCTAAAGGGATGGCACCTGTCAGCAGTTCACATATAACCAATCCGCAATGTGACAGTGGATGCTCTACTCAGGCTCAGGCCGATAGAGTTAGAATGGTCCACGGACGCAGACCTATTCTCTCTCAGATGGGAACAAGTCCCCGAACTGCAATCCGACCTCTTCATTACGAGCGCCGTCAAGGAACTACCTTGATATGTAGCCCTATATGAGGATCCTCTAATTTAAATGATAGACATCATGTCTCTGAAATGGAAGGGATAGACTTAGGATTTCCAGTTCATCTCGTCCAATCACCTGCTGAGAGTCCTCAACATGCTGAGATCCTTCCAGGTGGGAGTAGCTCTGTTGGCTCCCAGGTAGCCCAAGTGCAATCTATCCTCCTAGAGGAAGGAACAGAGGCTGAGGCTGTCCTTTAATCTGAACCCGGGATAACTCCAGAAGGTTCAGAGATTAATTGCCTTTGATTTATTACAGAGAACCCAAACCCTTCATTGTATGATTTTCTTGCCCTAGCGGTTAAGAAAAGATTTGGGATCTCAAAAGGCAATATAGAATTCTTAGAAGAATACAAGTCTAAGTCAACTAGAAGACAATACGAGTCATCATGGAAAAAGTGGGTTGCTTTCGTAAAAGCAAAAGGACCGAGAGAGATTTCAATGAACTTCTGCATGTCCTTCTTTATCCATCTTCATAACCAGGGTTTGGCGGCCAACACGATAACTACGTGCAAGTCAGCCTTGACTAGACCTCTTCTACATGCCTTTCAAGTAGACTTGGCGAATGAGATCTTTAATAAGATCCCGAAGGCATGTGCGAGGCTTAGGCCTGCTGCACCACCAAAGTCCATCTCTTGGTCTTTGGACAAGGTCCTACATTATGCCTCATCCTTGAACAATGAAGATTGTTTGCTTAAGGATCTAACCCAAAAGGTTATTTTTCTGTTCGCTATAGCCTCAGGGGCTAGAGTTAGTGAAATAGTGGCCCTTTCTAGGGATGAGGGCCAAATTCAGTTCTCAGAAACAGGAGAACTGAATCTCTTCCCTGATCCATCCTTTCTCGCTAAGAATGAGCTACCCACTAAAAGGTGGGGTCCCTGGAGAATCTGCCCTCTGAAGGAAGATGTCTCTCTATGTCCGGTAGAGTGTCTAAAGGTCTATCTTCGTAGAACTTCAGACTTCAGGGGAGGACAGCTCTTTAAAGGAGAAACCTCTGGATCAAACTTATCCCTAAACAACTGAGGGTGAAGCTCACCTACTTTATTAATAGAACGGATCCTGACAGTACTCCCGCAGGTCATGATCCGAGAAAGATTGCTTCATCACTGAACTTCTTTCAGCATATGGACTTTGAGCGTCTTCGTTCATACGCTGGATGGAAATCATCCAGAGTGTTTTACAAACACTATGCGAAACAGGTACATGAACTGAAACACTATGTAGTGGCGGCAGGTAGTGTATTAAAACCTGCCCCCTAATTACTGTTATAAACAGTCAATGGTTTGGGACTTCAAATGTCCTCTCACATATACTGGGTGAGAATCATCCAGAGTATTCTACAAACACTATGCTAAGCAAGTCCATGATCTGAAGCAGTATGTGGTGACGTCGGGTAGAGTACTTAACCCGCCGTCTAATTCTACGATGAACAGCTAATTGACTGGGACTGTCAATTAAAGGGAGAAGGGGTCATCCCTCTTAGGGTGTGACCTCCTTTGATTAAGTGTTACCATGGTGACACTAGCTCTGTTCAAAATCTCAGGTGTGGAATTATACAGATAGCACTAGTGCCGGTGTACGTAGTACACAGTGCCGATAAAAGTAACCAGTACAGGAATTATGAAGAGAATTTGTTTTATAAATTTTCTTCAATCTGAGAGTGGCACTTATCATTTCTTGCTTTCCAAGAAAGAAAGATAATCTCTGTACAGGTTACATGTATAGTTCCTTTATCATGCTACATTCGTTATACTTACTAATAAACGTCTATTAGAATGTAATGGCGTCCTAACTCGCCCGACAATTGCATGATTAAAGTCCAGAGTATGTACTCTTATATATTTGTATGCTCACAAACAATGGATTTAAGAAACACTGTCAAGTATTTGGTAATTTTCACAAACTACGAGACCGTTTGTTCATCTGGTGTATTCTTATGTTTCTTCATACAATATATGCTTACCTTGAGACCCCCTTTTTTCTACTGTCTAGAATGACTTCCCTGTAGGGCGCAGGAAGCACTAACATCGGAGATGATTAGTGATAATGACGGATAACGGTAACGTCATTTGTCTCGATTGATCCAAATGATCATAGAAAGGTTGTCCCTAGGTTAAGACACTGATGAAAATCCACAGATACATCAATGCTCTGGTATACTTCCATCAGGACGACATGGCTTGAGCCCAAAAAACGAATTTTGAACGAAGCGAAAAATCCATTTTGGGGTGAGATCGCCTTGTCGTCCTGATGGACCCACCCTTCTTTCTTAAAAGAAAAGATCTTCACAGTTCCCTCCCTGACGTACTGTATCTGTAGCACCACGCTCAATGCTACAAGGAATGTCCGCCAACTTGGGAATGGCGCTGGGGTGGTGGTCAATAGTAGTACGGGAACGGGGGTAACCTTGTTACGGCCCCCTTCTATTCTTTTGCCACCTCCCCCTCGAAGCGTAGACGCTATTAGGGGTGCAGATTGCTATGTGGCGTGTCAAGAATGCGTCCTCTGATATTATGCGATATCCTTGAGAAAATTTTAAGGATATTCGCTCCAGGAGTTAGAATTCTGGAACCTGAAGGTTAATTCTCTGGGAATATTACTGTAGTATATAATACATCCCTTTTGAAGCTACCTTAGGAACTTCCATCAGGACGACATGGGGATCTCACCCAAAAATAGATTTTTGCTTCGCTCAAAATCCGTTATATAGTTATTTTTGGGCTCAAGCCATGTCGTCCTGATGGAAGGCTCCTTCAGTAGCTTCCTTAGGGTATATAAGACTACAGTAGATATTCCCAGAGAATTAAACTAAAGGTTTCACAGAATTCTAACTTCTGGTGCGAGTACCCTAAAAATTTCCCTCTAGGATATCGTATATCAACAGGGAACGCATGCATTAACATGCCACATGGCTATCTGCACCCCACATAGCGTTTATGCTTCGAGGGGGAAAGGTGGCGAGATAACTGAGGAGCCGCTCCAAAGTTACCCTCCTTCGTTACTGTTACAGTACTCGCAACATAAACAAACAGCGGCCATAGCTGTCCGTCATACTGTGTGACATCACGTCCATCCTCATTCCTCCGTCTGTAGCTTTCTACAACAGTTGGTTTTTCCCAGTGATCTCGTTTTATCTCTTGCATCCTTATTCATGTCGCAATCTTCGGCCTCGCCTTCTTCTGGAAAGTTGAGTACCAGGTTCTTGTATTGTTTAAATAAGCTCTGGCTGTAAAGTAACGATTTTTTACCCTTAAATCTTGTGTTTTGTGGCAGAGCTGTGCCTTGACCGGAGGCGCCATTTTACGACGCCGCTGTTCGCCTCGCATGCTTTATTTAGTTAGCCAGAACAGCCCTCCCGGTCTTATAACTAATTAATATCATTAGTTATTTAGTCTTCATTGCTAGGAATTAGTTATATTATGCCGATGGTATTCTTCGGCGTTCTTAGTTAGCCGACCCCATGCTAGCCTACTAGCCTACCCTAGGCCACAGCCTAGTGTTCATGTTTACTTCTGCATGATATAATAAGTGTTCCTAGTGTTAATGTTAATGAAGATATAGGCATTTTAAACATACAAGATTCAGTGTTGCACATGTACAGTCACTCATATAAATTGATGGATGTCCAGGTGTTTGAGAGAGATTTCAATTTCACCCCTTTCTGGACGACAGGTGTCTAGGAGTGCGAGACCAGTCGAATATTGAACTACCTAACTCTGCTGTAGTAATTGTTAACTTTTACGAGTATGTTATTGATCTGTTTTTTTTTTCCACGTAGATATATATTACAGAGGTTCTGTTCTTTCCTTCTCTTCTGCCCTGTTGTTTTTCTCTCGCCTTTCTACTTGTAGTCAGAGTGAATTAGATGGGATGGTGGATCAGTCCAGAAATAATTAGCAACAAGAAGTATTTCATGACAGTGGATGGAGAATTTTGTAGCATACCATAAAAAAAACTCCCTCTGGATCTTATTTTGAATTCATCAACAAATCTGTAAACTTTACATAAAATGTTTGAGTCTTCTTAAATAGAGAATATTTTCCGACAAGTACTGGCAGTGATATCTGTATCGTCCTGGATAACCTGAAGTAAAGAGACTCGGGTTTTCCGAGAGTCCTGGGTCGGGTCAAGCCCTAAGAAATCGACTCCGTTGAGGATCCTTCCTCTTGGGTGTCTTCCGATTCAGGACTACCTCTCGGTTTGGGGTTCTGAGACAGGCAGGATAGAAAGATAGTATCCTGCCACTGACGTTCCCCGGTTATCCAGCAAAACAGCAACAGGCTTTCTTTGGTCTGATGTTGAAATCTCCTCTTCCTCTCTCTCTCTCTCTCTCTCTCTCTCTCTCTCTCTCTCTCTCTCTCTCTCTCTCTCTCTCTCTCTCATTAGTAACCCTTTCTTATCCTTTTCCTTCTTCTCTTCCTCTACTAATAAAGAGCACGAGGTGGGGGGGGGGGAGGTGGGGGGGGGATTCCCGTCTACAGTATGCAGCCAGACTGTTGCTATTTATTTATTATTGCATTGGACAGCGTTGAACATAACTTGTCACTTGGTAATAAATCTTATATTTCACTTTGTAAACATGTGTATGAATGCACAAAGTTGCTCAACTGTTATGAAAAATTTTATTATTGAAAAAATATTAGATAGTTAAAACAATTGTGCTACAATAATATTTCAGAAAAAAAAGTAATACATTAATGAAACACGAATCCCTCTGAACACCTTGATTCCGTGAGACTATTCCTGGAACTGTGTCTGTAGATAGTCGGAGTGGGAAAGAGGGCTTCAAGAGGGAAAATAATCTAAGCTTAGTCCTGTTGTCTAATAATAATAACCATCTATGCATTTGGGTTATCAATTCAAAGTTATTACTTGATTTTGCTTATGTCGTTTTGTGTATGAAGCAAAAGGTAGTTAGGGTCGTGGTTCGAAACTTGCAATAAATTATTTCAAGCCAAAGCTTAGGTAACAGTCAACGCTGCCTATATAGGTCTAATCTCTTGAGGAGTATATTAAGGGAGAAGTAATAATGATAAATGAATAAGTAAATAAGCGAAGTGGTGTGTTATCTTCGGTACCAGAAATACAATTAAATCTACCTATATTATCCAACTTTAATTTACGAAGGGAAAGCTATAATCGGGTCAGACATATTCCCCCACACCTATAATGGGCAAATTCTACAATAGCAACGTATCTCGAATAACAACAACAACAACAGTAATAATAATAATAATAATAATATGGCTCTGTCGTCTTGTCTTTAACACATACTAGGGTATGGCTATATGTCTGGTAGCAACAATAAATATTTGCATCAAATCTTGTCATTTATGAAAGGTGTCTATCTGGGCATAAAGTTACGATTTGTGAAATTTCTCCACAATCTCTTCTTCATTTTAATTCTAGGCCTATAGGCTTCATAAGAATTCTAAAATCAGAAGTGTCAACTTCAAGTCCCACATAACAATAAGGCAAGGAGGGGCAAACAGCATTTAAACCTTCACAAGTTGGGTCTAACTAAATCCTCAGTAAATCTCAAAAGACGAAAATGTCTAAAGATATTAAAGAACCAGGTAATAAATAATTTCATTTTTCAAATGACGCCATTATTTTCTATGTATAATATACTTAGGCAAACTATATATATATATATATATATATATATATATATATATATATATATATATATATATATATATATATATATATATATATAGGTAGTAGGTTGGCCAGGGCACCAGCTGCCCGTTGAGATACTACCGCTAGAGAGTTATGGAGTCCTTTGACTGGCCAGACAGTACTATATTGGATCCTTCTCTCTGGTTACGGTTTACTTTCCCTTTGTCCACACAGACACCGAATAGTCTGGCCTATTCTTTACAGATTCTCCCCTGACTTACACCTGACAACACTGAGATTACCAAATAATTCTTCTTCAGCCAAGGGGTTAAATACTGCAATGTAGTTGTTCAGTGGCTACTTTCCTCTTGGTAGGGGTAGAAGAGACTCTTTAGCTATGGTAAGCAGCTCTTCTAGGAGAAGGACACTCCAAAATCAAACCATTGTTCTCTAGTCTTGGGTAGTGCCATAGCCTCTGTACCATGGTCTTCCACTGTCTTGGGTTAGAGTTCTCTTGCTTGAGGGTACACTCGGGCGCACTGTTCTATCTAGTTTCTCTTCCTCTTGTTTTGTTAAAGTTTTTATAGCTTATATAGGAAATATTTATTTCAATGTTGTTACTATTCTTACTTTTCATGTTTCCTTTCCTCACTGGGCTATTTTCCCTGTTGGGGCCCCTGGGCTTATAGCATCCTGCTTTTCCAACTAGGGCTGTAGCTTAGCATTTAATAATAATAATAATAATAATAATAATAATAATAATAATGATAATAATATATATATATATATATATATATATATATATATATATATATATATATATATATATTTATATAAGTGCATATATATACATATTCATATAGGTGCACACACACACACACATATATATATATATATATATATATATATATATATATATATATACATATTTATATAAGTGCACACATATATATATATAATATATATATATATATATATATAATATATATATGTATATATATATATATATATATATATATAATATATATATGTATATATATATATATATATATATACATTTATATAAGTGCATACACACATAATATATATATATATATATATATATATATATATTATTACTATCCAAGCTACAACCCTAGCTGGAAAAGCAAGATGCAATAATCCCAGGGGCTCCAACAGGGAAAAATAGCCCAGTGAGGAAAGGAAATAAGGAAATAAATAAATGAAGAGAACAAATTAACAATAAATCCTTCTAAAAAAAAAGTAACAACGTCAAAACAGACATGTCATATATAAACTATTAACAACATCAAAAACAAATATATCATAAATAAACTATAAAAAGACTCATGTCCGCCTGGTCAACAAAAAAGCATTTGCTCCAACTTTGAACTTTTGAAGTTCTACTGATTCGACTACCCGATTAGGAAGATCATTCCACAACTTGGTAACAGCTGGAATAAAACTTCTAGAGTACAGCGTAGTATTGAGCCTCATGATGGAGAAGGCCTGGCTATTAGAATTAACTGCCTGCCTAGTATTACGAACAGGATAGAATTGTCCAGGGAGATCTGAATGTAAAGGATGGTCAGAGTTATGAAAAATCTTATGCAACATGCATAATGAACTAATTGAACAAACGGTGCCAGAGATTAATATCTAGATCAGGAATAAGAAATTTAATAGACCGTAAGTTTCTGTCTAACAAATTAAAATGAGAATCAGCAGCTGAAGACCAGACAGGAGAACAATACTCAAAACAAAGTAGAATGAAAGAATCAAAACACTTCTTCAGAATAGATTGATCACCGAATATCTTGAAAGACTTTCTCAATAAGCCTATTTTTTTGTGCAATTGAAGAAGACACAGACCTTATATGTTTCTCAAAAGCAAATTTGCTGTCGAGAATCACACCTAATATTTTGAAAGAGTCATACAAATTTAAAGAAACATCATCAATACTGAGATCCGGATGTTGAGGAGCTACCGTCCTTGACCTACTTACAATCATACTTTGAGTTTTGTTAGGATTCAACTTCATACCACATAATTTGCACTATGCACTAATTCTAGCTAAATCTCTATTAAGGGATTTACCAACCCCAGATCTACATTCAGGGGATGGAATTGATGCAAAGAGAGTAGCGTCATCTGCATATGCAACAAGCTTGTTTTCTAGGCCAAACCACATGTCATGTGTATATAGTATGAAAAGTAATGGGCCAAGAACACTACCCTGTGGAACACCGGATATCACATTCCTATAATCACTATGGTGCCCATCAACAACAACTCTTTGAGATCTATTACTTAAAAAAATCAATAATAATGCTAAGAAACGACCCACCCACTCCCAATCTTTCAGTTTGAAAACAAGGGCCTCATGATTAACACGGTCAAAGGCAGCACTAAAATCAAGGCCAATCATACGAACTTCCCGACCACAATCAAGGGATTTCTGTACAGCATTGGAGATTGTAAGAAGGGCATCACATGCTCCAAGGCCTTTACGAAAACCAAATTGCAAACTAGGGAGTAGATGATTACCTTCAGCAAACCTATTAAGACGTTACATATTTATATAAGTGCACACACACCTATATATATATACATATGTATGTATATATATATATATATATATATATATATATATATATATATATATAAAATCATAAAGAGTCGACTCTGTCGAGAATTAGATAAGATTAGAACCACTAGATTACATGCTCTCATTTCATGTAGGCTTCCATCCCAATGCGCACATACTGACAAATAGCCCAACAAAAGTTTCTTTCCAATATTGGTATTTTCAAATTTATCTCTAATTATGAGAGCAAAGGTAAAGTTGCTCAAAATAAACTTGCAGGGATGATGTTTGTGACCTGTGCAAAGAAAGTAATACAGAACATTTTGGAACATGAAGAGAACTTCAGAGGACGGCCAGGAATCAAGGATATGGTTGGAAGAGCAAAACAGGTTGTCATAACTAATTTCATCACAACCGAATTCAGGGTTAATGGGAATAATAAAATTACTCTTAAACTTGCATCATGAAAGGCAGTTGTTTGTGGTCAAAGAACGGAATGAAGTCTTGGAAAGAGGTCTAAGACCACTATAATTGTTTTAGGCTATGCATAAAATGTAGCTTTTATTAAAAATGATGATGGTTGATACCAAAATTAACCGACATGGAAATTGGAATTTTTTAGAGTAAAACCTATGCATTGAAAACTACACACAAAATACCGATCAAAATAATTTCATAATAAATCGATATTAGAAAATTCTATGTGATTTTTTAAATTATAAAACCATCAAAATTTTATTTATTTTCAGAAATTAATGTGAATGATACGTTTGTAGAAATAACATATAATAATTATTAGGTGATTTTATTATTCATATTATATGGGATAACTAATTGTATAAGCAATTTTGTCCCTGAAATCGAGGAGGTAATTTGCTTGTGTGCAAGTTGCTCTAAAGTGAGAGGAGCAGAGGTAATCCCAAGTGTTTCAAGAATCTATAGACAATTTAAATACGCTAATTAAAGAATAAAATCAGTTAGATGAAAGCCACAGATAAGGAAACAAGGCAGAGCGCCAAAATAGAAAGAAAGATTAGAAAATAGCTTACAACATTCAGTTAAGCGTCAGCTGCCTGACATAAAGTAGGACTGTTTTGCCACCTCGTTCGGTTGAAGAAGATTCTTCAAATGCTCCTATATCAAAGCATAAAAACCGAGTCATGTTTTCCTTTTAAATGCTTTCAACTCTTTTGGGCCAAGGATTAGGCTACGTCGACAAGATTTCAATTTTGTTTTTTCACTTTTTCCATGATTATTATTATCATCATTTCCAACAGGGGTTGCAGCAGATTAAGTGAGGATACAAAATCAAAAGCAACATCTAGAGCCGCCTCAACCATCACGGGACCGATGATCCTCCTGTATCAAACATAAAAGCTTTACTTAACCAAGATCTGTAGACCTTAATCAAGACCTTGGCATTATCTATGAGCTACGTGAAATGACCCAAATTATGAAGACAGAAAGTCAGTGTTAAGAGATGGCGGTTTTCTTCGTGGCGTCAAATTCCCGGACGGACGAGATGCCATTTTTCTTTTAGTCTCTGTCACAATAACCATATCTCCTAAAGGCAGATTACCTTAATTTACATTTGCTGCATAGTAAGTTTTCATTTAAGTGAAGGCAAATTCTCTCTCTCTCTCTCTCTCTCTCTCTCTCTCTCTCTCTCTCTCTCTCTCTCTCTCTCTCTCTCTCTCTCAGTCTTAAATTTGAATAAAGTGATCAAGAACAGTTCTCTTTATCTCTCTTTCACAAAATAAGAAAAAAGTCAATAATGAAAGGAGTATTTTTTAAAAGAAATAGGCTACCATTCGAACATCCGAGTAAAGAGAGAAAACAGAGTCATGGCTTCTGCAATACATCAATATGTTTTAAACGTTGCATTGTAGGCCTATATGACATTACAGCTTCTGCATCTACATGTTTTAAACGTTGCATTGTAGGCATATCTGACATTACAGTCAGCAGGAACATCGTTGCTTTTGTGCATTATTCTAAAATCCAGTATTTGTATTCTTCCTGTTTCTTCAGTAGCAGCAAATGTGATATATTTCAGTGTACAAACGATTACGCAATTTCCCATAAATTTAGATAACTTCAGATTCCGAGGGAAAAAATCAATTAAAAGAAACTATTTTGGAGAAGTTACTTTTCATGAATTAAACGGACCAGTTTTAATATTTTCATATTTTATAGAGTTTGAATTAAAATTCATTATATATATGGTCATCATCTCTTCCCAGGCCTATTGACCCTAAGCCACGGTTACATTTCGCCAGTCGTCTCTATCTCGAGTTTTTAAATCAATACTTCTCTTTTCATCATCATTCGTCATCTCCTACTTCACACTTCACATTTTGTAAAATGGAAGTGTCCAAAGAATTGTATCAAACATGGTCTATAAATATTTTTTGGACTTTAGACAGTTATAATTACGAACAAATAACAGTTATAGTGAAATCTTTGAAATTATTTGTGACTGTTCGATGGATATTCTAGGTTGGATATTCAAGTTAGGGAATGGAAATATTCATAGGACTAACAAATATGGAGTACTGAAGTTGGGGGTGAAAAGTATTTTATCTTTAAAGCACATCTCAGTGACACAGTGTTCAGAATAAATTTCCGACCCCTGAAAGATGTACTTCATATTGTATTTGTAGATATGTTTCAATCGTTTTATACTTATTGCAACACCAGAGAACCCGTTGCTTCCAAATAAGCTATTGCTGAGCCGTAATTGAAAACAAGGTTCCTAACAGCTATGCTCTCATTACAAAGGATCGTCTATAGATGGGTTTAGCTATTCAAGTAACTGTCTGCATCTTTCAACCCCATTATTCCCATTGTATAGCAGGGTCGGCCGCTCGAGTTAACTCTCTCCGTCGATTTATTTTATTTTCCTCTTTTGTACAGGACCTAAACACAAAATTTTGATAAATGATTTTATAAATAAACTATTCATTTGAAATCATATCAAAATAAAATAGTATTATTCAATTTTGTCCTTTAAAAGTTAATAGAGAGATTCATATTATGTTGACTCGAAAATTAAGCAAAGGAAAAATGAGCTTTAACTAGAGAGGAATCTGATATAGTACTATTTTGCGGTCATCACAGTACCCAATAACTCTCGCAATGGCATCAGCGGGTGCCTACCCTCGGCCATAAAACTACTGATTTATTTGCTAAAAGAAATATCAAAAATTCATAAATAACTATAATGATGATTATTGTTAAAGGCAACTAGATTCCTAATTATTAACCTTTATAAGAAATTATGAATTTATCAACAAATCTATAAACTTTGCATAAAATGTTTGAGTCTTCTTAAATAGAGAATATTTTCCGACAAGTAATGGCAGTGATGTCTGTATCGTCCTGGATAACCTAAAGTAAAGAGACTCGGGTTTTCCGAGAGTCCTGGGTCGGGTCAAGCCCTAAGAAATCGACTCCGTTGAGGATCCTTCCTCTTGGGTGTCTTCCGATTCAGGACTACCTCTCGGTTTGGGGTTCCGAGACAGGCAGGATAGAAAGAGAGTATCCTGCCACTGACGTCCCCCGGTTATCCAGCAAAACAGCAACAGGCTTTCTTTGGTCTGGTGCTGAAATCTCCTCTTCTCTCTCTCTCTCTCTCTCTCTCTCTCTCTCTCTCTCTCTCTCTCTCTCTCTCTCTCTCTCTCTTATAATTATTTATTTTTGCATTGGGCAAGCGTTGTTCGTAAGTTGCCACTTAGTAATAAACCTTATAATTCACTTAGGAGATATGTGTATGTATGAAACAACGGTGGTCAACTGCTATGAAAAATTCTATCATTGAAAAATATTGGATCGTTAAAGAAATCGTGCTAGAATATTTCAGAACAAAAAATAAATACGGTAATGTAGCCCGAATCCCTCTAAATACCGTGATTCCTGGAACTGAGTGGGAAAGAGGGCGTCAAGAGGGAAAATAATTCAAGCTTAGTCCTGTTGTCTAATAATAACAATTTATGCATTTGGGTTATGAATTCAAAGTTATTATTTAATTTTGCTTGTGTCGTTTTGTGTATAAAGCAAAAGTTAGTTGGGGTCGTGGTTTCGAAACTTGCAATAAATCATTATAAGCCAAATTTCAGGTTATAGTCAAAGCTGCCTATATACTGTAGGTCCAATCTCTCGTGGGGTTTATTCAGGGAGAAGAAATAATGATGAATAAATAAAACTATAATTAATTCTACCTCTATTATTTAATTTTACTTCACGAATGGAAGTCTATAATAGGGTCAGACATATTAACCCAAAGCTGTAATGTGCAGATTCTACAATAGAAACGTATCTCGAATAATAATAATAATAATAATAATAATAATAATAATAATATGGCTCTGTAGTCTTGACTTCATAACATACTAAGGCATGGCTATATGTCAGATGGCAACAATAAATATTTGCATCAAATCTTATAACTTAATAAAGGTGTCTATCTGGGCATAAAGTTGCTATTTGTGAAATTTCTCCACAGTCTCTTCATCATTTTATTTTTAGGCCTATAAGCTTAATAAGAATTATAAAATCAGAAGTGCGAACTTCAAGTCACATATAACAGTAAGGCGAGGGGCAAACTGAGCATTCAAACCTTCACAAGTCGGGGCTAACTAAATGATAAGTAAATCTCAAAAGACGAAACTTTCTAAAGACATTAATGAACCAGGTAACAGACAATGATTAAGACTGATAATAAAAATATTATTGTTTAAGTAAATAGTAGACAGCAACAATTCATTAAAACATATGTATAATTCTTTGTAATACATAGGCCTATGTGAATAATAAAACACGCAAATTCCAGTAAAACAATTAGAATAAAGACAATTTCATCTTTTAAAAGACGTCATTATTTTCTTGGTATAATATACTTAGGCAAACTATATATATATATATATATATATATATATATATATACATATATCTATATATATATATATATATATATATATATATATATATATATATATATATATATATATATATATATATATATATATATAGTTGTTTATCCTCCTGGGAATAATGTCAAGCAATCTATTACAAATATTTTCCTCACGCACAGACTCCCAAGATGATAAGCATTCGCTAATGATTGCTTGTCTACTATTGCGAACGGGAAACGATTATGAAAATGAACGCTTGGTTATAAAAATGAGTTAACTCTTTGTTTCCTTCTTCGGTTATGTAGCTGTATACTGTACATATAGGCAGTAAGACTACTTAATTGCCACATATTATTCATCTTGCTGCCTGAAATAGTACACTCTAAACCTCGTATCTGTAGCCGCACAGTGCTGTGTAGGTCAGACCAAAACAGTAGCATTCTCGTCGACTGCAGCATTCCGACTTGCACCTACAATTAGTCTGCTACCGGCAACTCTCTGCAATGGGTGGAAGCTTTGTCCAAATTATCTTTTCTTGGTCTAGCACAAGTTTAAGGGAATTTTTCCTTTCCTTGTCACCCTGAGTCTCACCCCACATCCTCGCTTTGATCTAGTTTCAGCTTTCATACTAAATGACCAGTAGAAATAAAAAACAATGTCTGCTCTCTTGTATTTGGTAGAGTGTGCTTGTATTGTAAGAAGTATATCGAGCATTGCTTACTCTTCAAAAGTTTTTGAACTTCATGAGGGCCAATCACCCAATAATGCTACACCAGGGTTGTAACTTGGCTCTCAAGAATAGTAATGAGGTGGGATTTTTGACATGTGTGGAGCTTTCTGCTATCATTGGAGGGAAGAAGTCTGTGATTGGTTCTCATGACGGAAGAACTCCTTCAAGTCATACTCTCTGCCCTGGCATGATATGAACAGCTTGGAGAACAGACGATTGTTTGCTTTGAAGAGTCAACAGATACTGATACCTGTAGTAAAAAGTCAACCCTGTTCCTTTTGATTTGTTCATAGATGGTGGATTCTTCTTTTCTTCCCCGTCTCTTAATAAACTCCTGGAAATTGACATTTCCTTTCTCAAAGTGTGCGCTAACCAGCTCTGAAAAAACTTCAGTGAGCAATGTTCTTTGCATCAAGTGAAAGCAGGTCTCAACTCTCAGCCTGGAGAAGATTGCTCACATCTTGCATGCCTTGTGAGAGCTTTTATATTCTCTCAAGGAACACTGTGCTCGTTCTGTTTTGTCATGCTGGATGGTGTGTTTAGAACCCCCCTTGATCCCACTTCTTGCCTCATACTGTGTACCCAAGTGGCTGACTTCAGGACTAGCTACCATCCACCATCTCAGTACTGACAGGTCTTCAGTCATGCCCATTGCACTCCCGCCTGCCTTGATGACAGTGATGGACCCAGAACAAAAAGCATCTCATTTATTGCATGGAAGAGGGAAATATTAGTCACATAGTGTAGCCATTATGTTTTTGTGGTTGTTATGCACATGGTGATTTGAGCTCTTCACTCTTCTTCTTCTGGCAAGAACAACTATTGCTTCAGTCAGTCTGGAATTTACAGCCCTGGGTCTGTTACTTGCCATCTTGGTGAATGGCATTCAAGGTATCATACTATGGTAATTATCTTTATTCCGTGAATCGAAGCCGAGGATTTATCCTTTTACCACCTTGATCTCAATCATTTAGAATAAGGTATGAGATACGACTAGGTTCGAGAATAAATATAAATGACTTACATCTAGCTTGATCGTTCATACAGTATCGTTCAAGTCCTGTTCAGCAACCAAGACACTACATGCAAAGGGCTATAGACCTGTTAATCTTAGCTCGGCTCTCCTGCGCTGGTATAACCGGTAATATATGGTTGCTTATTGATCCAGGGCTTATTAGACAGCATCTGGGACGCTAAAATAATGATTTAGGCACACTAAATAATCATTCGGCTGATACTGAGCCCCATAATGAGGTTCACAACAGTGGTGCCATCCAGCGTGTCCTGATTGAGTGTTGACATTGCTCTACTGCAATGAGGAAGTCAATGGGTAAGTACATATTTCTAAATTCGGACTCTACGCAGTAAAAAAAAAAATGTATGATTTGACATCAAGAGCCTTCGGATAAGGCAAGTCTTTGCGATCTTATTGCGAAATGCAATATTTCTGTAAATTCAATAGCATCCTTTTTATTAAAAAGAGCAATCCCCGACGAGTCTGTGTGCTAATTTTGGTGTCTAGTTCCGGAAATGGAAGATTCTCCGGAAAATTTTCTGATATCTTCTCCACTATCAGTAGAAGCATCAAATAATGATTACCAAAGTATTTGAAAAAAAAGAGGATGAATAAAAATTATCATTAATTAAACATAACTGAAATCTGTTGGTGAAAATTGATACCATATACTTTGAAAAGATAAGTAATTGATAACAACTGCAATAATAATAATAATAATAATAATAATAATAATAATAATAATAATAATAAATTCAACTGAATGATAAAGCAAGCAAAGAAGTAAAAATTATAATAAGCAAAACTTGAAGTACTTTTAAACTGTGCATGAATATCGCTCAAAAGAAGAAAAAAAACGAAAAGATTTTGTGCTTTGGCCGACTATGGCCAATCCTCAGCCTATACAATACATTCCTCCCAAGAGCTTGACTCTGACATGTTTAGTTTATTAAATTAATCCCCAAAAATACATCATTTCACCATGCCCGCAAAGTCCTTCGCCATTACTATCAATATTACTAACAATGGGATTTAATTTCTGTGTACTGCTTGGCACAACCGGGTTCAAGTCCCATTGATTTCGATCGTGGCGTTAGATAATTGAATTTCAGGATATCAAAAATTATTTCTAGGGTGGGTGTAAGTAGTGTGGAATGACCCTCAATGATCCTAGCATTTGGCATAATGGTCTAAATGACACAGACAACTGCTAACAATGTGAGCCTGTGCAAATCAAATTAGGCTTCCAATGGAATAGTTTAATGAACAATCCTTTTTTAGAGAGTCAAGCTTTATAACAGAAGACTAGCAGTGCCCATTTAATCCAATTTTGAAAAAGGGAAAAATCATACATCTTAGCATTTTTTTAATGAGTCTTTGGAAAAAAAAAATTAAGATCCAGAGGGAGGTTTTTTTATGGTATACTACAAAATTCTCCATCCACTGTCATGAAATACTTCTTGTTGCTAATTATTTCTGGATTGATCCACCATCCCATTTAATTCACCCTGACTACAAGTAGAAAGGCGAGAGAAAAACAACAGGGCAGAAGAGAAGGAAAGAACAGAACCTCTGTAATATATATCTACGTGGAAAAAAAACAGATCAATAACATACTCGTAAAAGTTAACAATTACTACAGCAGAGTTAGGTAGTTCAATATTCGACTGGTCTCGCACTCCCAGACACCTGTCGTCCAGAAAGGGGTGAAATGGAAATCGCTCTCAAACACCCGGACATCCATCAATTTATATGAGTGACTGTACTTTCGCCTTCTAGGGACCATACAAGGGACCGTGCCTGGTCCATCCATGTCACACTCCCCTAACCCGACATTGGGGCCCTTGTATGCTTCCTTATCTCCCCTGTTACCTTCGGGTAACCTCCCTCTGGGTAGCTTTGCTATATCTTAGCCCCCTTACCCGGAATAGTTTCCGGGTAGGTTAGGCTAGATCGTTCTTCCCTCTTCCCTACCATAGTATATGGGGGGACCTCGGACAGAACCCCAGAGTACCTATCGTTCATCCCAGTCCACCTTGGGGGAACGCCTTTCCCTTAAGGTATCGACTGAGACTGAAGGTGGAAGGACTCCGCCCTTCCCCCTAAACTGCACTTGGTTGGGACACGTCCCTTCCTCCCTGTAGCCTAGCGATATGTCTTCCCAGCCCTCCCTAATCTAGGAGAAGACTCTCCTGTTTTAGGTTAGGCCTTGGGGGATTCTGTTTTATTATAGTTTAGGACAGTACACCAGTGCTGTGCCTGATCTGAGCTAACCTCCCCTAGGGTTGGAGAGCGTTTCTCTCCTGCCTGAGTAGCCTAGCGCCTAACAGATTCCCCCCACCCCTTGGGAGCTTTAGGGTTGTGTCCCCTTCTGCTCCCTCAAAAGACTCCTAACCCCCTCCCCACTCTATCCTTATGTGTTGGCTTGCCTTCACACCCCTGCCTGCTGTCCTACAACTCTTCCCCTGGGGAGAGTTGTAGGTTAGGCTGTGCTCTTCTGCTTGGTTGGCCGCTCTGCTACACTTCCTCCTCATAGTCGAACTATGGGGTAGTGCCCGCGGCCGGCCTGCCGGCGGAAGATCCCTCTCTTTTGAGTGTCCTCTGATCCTCCCTTGGATTACCACAGGCATCCAGCCGTCTGCTGGCTCCCTACTGCCGGATGATAGGCGTATTCCCTCCTATCATGAGAGCACTCCTTCCGGAGGGAAGCCGGTCGGGTATCGGGCATTACCCTTCCTTACTTCCCTCCTTACCTTTCTCTCTCCTATCATGGTGCCAGTCCACTGCCACCTCCCCATGCCGGCGCTAGCCGCCGACACCCCAGGTGACCTTCCTACTTCATAGGATGTTCCTATCTGAGGATTACCTAGGGAGACAGCCTGCCGGCTGCTGGGGGCCGCCGCCCCTTGCCAACGCTGCCGCCGACATCTCAGGTAACCCTCCCCTCCATCTTATGCAACCAGCTAGGTTCACCAGCGCCGACAGCCTGCCGGCTGCCGGAGACCGCCGTCCTGCGGGCAACCCGCCGCCGTGCCGGCGATCACAATCCTATGTGTCTCCTACCTCTCTGCTGCTCAGTGTGTAGCCTTAGATGGATTCACCCCGCCGGACCGGCCTCCGGCTTGCCGCCCGTCTGCCGGCGCCGCCCTTGCGGCTTTCATGGACAAGCACCCCTCCCCCCGGCTGCCGGCCCCGTGCCGGCAGTCGATCTAATACAGCCGGATAGCCTGACCGCTCTTTCTTTGGTATTTCATACCTTAAAAACAGTGGCTAGGGTGTACGGTTGTACAGTACAATATTTCCAGCATACTCTGTGCTTCTCAGTGCAGTCTCTTGCCGGGACCTACCCAAATAAAAGGGGGTTTATCCTATTTTCCCCCTTTCTCCCTAGGTTCTGAATGATTTCAGATCCTCTCCACTCTGTAGACAATTCCTTTATAAGGAAGCCTAAGCTTGGCTCATCCATAAGGATGCTATTTCCTCCTTTAGAACCTCAGGTCCTAAGGAATTGACTGCAGAAAAGGTCACGGTAACCGGCTGGACGGGACTCACAAGTATGTGTCTTCCTACTTCCTTTCTAGCTCACCTATCCTGAGCTCACATAAAACCAATTCTACAGATATACAGTAAGTGAATCTTAATCTTAAGAGTAATGTAAGCCATAACTATGTCTTCCATGTACTCATGGTCTCTTTCTTTTACAGGAGGAGAACGTGAAGTGTGAGAGCTCCTTCTGCGGAGTTCGCCGCCCGGACTTCTATGGGCATAAGGCGTGCCGGACCCACGCCCTCTGTGCAGCGAAAAAGGGTAATCTCAAGTACTGGGATCCGCAGCCCTGTTCAACCTGCAAAGGCCTTCTTGATGAGGAGTTCGATAACCCTCCATCCGCGGAGGTCAGGGACAACGCTCGAGAGAAACTGCGCAAGTGGGTGCACGGTTTTCAAAAGAACGCCACTGGGCCTTATTTCCCCAATGAGAAGATGAGGGCCTTGCTTTTCCCAAAAGCTCTATCGGACTCTGTGATTCCCCAGGATCAGATTCCCAGCGTCCAACTAGTGGTTGAACCCGACATTTCGGCTACACTCCGAAAGTGTCATCTGGACGAGGTGGAGAAGATGTCGGAAGTGTTCGACAACACCGAGAGGACCCTCATGGGTGAGGATCTGGAGGAAGAAGAGGATCAGGTGGAGTTCCCTGATTCGGAGGGCGAGGTCGCTCAAACACCTCCAGTAACCCCTGTTGTGGTCGAGGAGCCAGTCCCCTCTACCTCCGCCGCCTCGCAACCCCTGCTGCCCGCCACCGAAGATGCCATCCGGGTATTGGTGGCACTGATGGACGAAAAGCTCCGTAAGAGCCAAGAGCAGCTCAAAGTTCATCTTATGGGTTGGAAGCAACCGAAGAAGATCTCGGTTAAGGATCTTCCCCCCCTGCTCGGAGTCTAACCCTTGGAGGTACGCCGAGCATATGCCAATTACAACTGGCAAGATTTTCATCAATGATAAGCTTGGGTCCATCCTCTTGGAAGAAGTGGAATTCTTCCCCAGCTTTGAGGCTTACCCGGACTGTTACGTCCGGCTCAGGTCCGAACCGGCCTCCAAGGAGGAGACCGAACCCAAAGAAGTGATCGTGTTCGATCACTCGAAAGCCCAACCCATGCTGGCAGTATGTCTTAAGAGCCGAGGTTTTACCAACTCTAAGATGCCGGCGTTGAGCAAGAAACACCCGTCCCTTCTTGCTCCCTCTACTGCGACCTTTCCCTTCGTAGAAAAGGCATTTCATGCGGTCATGAAGGCGGTGTAGGAAGGAAAGCCCTGCCCTACCCTGGAGGAGTGTAGGCCTCTCTCCCTCGCCCTTCCCCCCGACGATAGATTCTGGAAAGATATCCAGTTTACCTTCACGGTCGGGAAACTGGAACCTGACGCGGCTGGCCGTCAGTTCAACGAAGATCTTCCAAAGCTGAACGACCACCTTCTTCGTCGGAGGCAGGAGACCAAGGAGAGGCTAGCTGCCTCCCTGTCTCATCAAATTCAGCTCGAAGTCATGGCCGGGGACGTTAGGGTCCCAGACTTGTATATGGTTCTCGCGAAGACTCACCTAGTGACTGTGATGAAGGACTTGTATAGCTTCATCAAGGCCCGGAGAGCCTGCAGAGAATTCGTGTTTGCCAACGCTGCAGTAAAATACGAACCCCAGAAGCTAATCTCCTCCAATATCTGGGGCAAACATCTCTTCCCAACAGCTCTGGTGAAAGAGATCGTGGACAAAGCCGCTTCTGAGAACCGGAACCTTCTCAATAAGTGGGGCATGTCCCGCAAAAGGAAATCCTCACAGGAAGAAGGCCCTCAGCCTGAGAGGAAATCTTCCAAACCAAGACCCCAGCAGCATCAACCGAAAAGCCAGTTTCTGGCTCCCGCTACTCCCCAAGTGGTTGCACAACCACAACAGACCTTTCAGTTGGTCCCCCAGCCGGTGGTGTCCCAATCACCGGTCTTCACCCCTGCCTATGAACGACCATCCACTACCTTTCGTCCCAGAGGTAAAGGCTCCGGCAGAGACTCCTCTCGCCGCCCCTCCAGGGGCAGAGGAGGAAAGGGAGCTAGCGGCCGAGGTGGCAAACCCTCGGGAAACCAGAAGTAATGAAGTGCTTCCGGTGGGAGGAAGACTCCGCCATTTTCAGGATCGTTGGACCTTCGATCCTTGGGCACACAGCATTATCAAGAAGGGACTAGGTTGGAGCTGGATGCAACCACTTCCAACCTTCAACCAATTCTTCCAGCCATCAACCCCCATCCTGGAAGAATATGTCCTAGAACTCTTGAACAAGAAGGTGATCAAGAGGGTAAAGTCCACCAGGTTCCAAGGAAGACTATTTTGTGTTCCCGAGAAGGACTCAGACAAGCTCAGAGACATTCTCGACTTGTCCCCCCTCAACAAGTTCATTGCGAACAACAAATTGAAGATTCTGACTCTTCAACAAATAAGAGCCCTACTGCCTCACAAGGCCTACACGGTCTCAATAGACCTGGCGGAAGCCTACTGGCACATCCCAATGAACCACCACGCTTCCTCCTACCTAGGATTCCGGCTCCAAAGAAGAAGCTACGCCTTCAGAGCCATGCTCTTCGGGCTCAACGTGGCTCCGAGAATCTTCACCAAGCTAGCAGACACAATCATCCACCAGCTACGCCTTCAGGGCGTCCAAGTGATGGCCTACTTCGACGACTGGCTGGTCTGGTCGACATCGCCAGAAGAATGTTTGAGAGCTTGCAGCAAAGTGACCCAGTTCCTGGAACATCTGGGTTTCAAGATAAACACCAAGAAGTCTCGTCTCGCTCCAGCTTAGAAGTTCCAATGGTTAGGAATCCATTGGAATCTTCAGTCACACCGCCTTTCAATCCCACTGAAGAAAAGGAAAGAAATAGCCGGGTCTGTCAAAAGACTTCTCAAATTCAAATGGATCTCAAGACGACAGCAGGAGCAAGTACTTGGCTCCCTACAGTTCGCCTCAGTGACAAACCCAGTGCTATGAGCACAGCAAAAGGATGCCTCAGGAGTCTGGAGACGAAACACATCCATCGCTCGAAGAGATCTCAAGAGACCCCTACCGAACAGGCTTCGCTCACTTCTAAGACTGTGGTCAGAAGCAAGGAACTTGAAAAGATCCATCCCTCTTCAACCTCCGCCTGGATCGATCAACATTCACACGGACGCCTCTCTGGAGGGTTGGGGGGGTTACTCCCATCAACGACAGGTTCAAGGAACATGGTCTCCCCTATTCAAGACGTTTCACATCAACATCTTGGAGGCCATGGCGGTTCTTCTCACCCTGAAGAAATTATCCCAGCGTCCCTCGATACACATCCGTCTGACTCTGGACAGCTCGGTAGTAGTCAGATGTCTCAACCGTCAGGGCTCGAGATCGCCCCACATAAACCAGGTGCTATTACCCATCTTCCGCCTGGTGGACAGGAAGAAGTGGCACTTGTCTGCAGTTCACCTACAAGGATTCCACAATGTGACGGCGGACGCTCTATCAAGGACAAGCCCCATAGAGTCGGAATGGTCCCTAGACGCAAGATCATTCTCCTTCATCTCTCGTCAAGTCCCGGAACTACAGATCGATCTCTTCGCGACGAGCGACAACAAGCAACTTTCTCGATATGTGGCCCCTTACGAGGACCCAAAAGCGGAAGCAGTGGACGCCATGTCCCTGGACTGGAACAGATGGTCCAAGATTTACCTGTTCCCTCCACCCAACCTTCAGCTGAAAGTCCTCTCCAAACTGAGAACCTTCAAAGGGACAGCGGCCCTAGTGGCTCCCAAGTGGCCTCGGAGCAACTGGTTTCCCCTAGTCCTGGAGCTACAGCCCAAGCTGATCCCCCTGCCGGGCCCAGTTCTCTCCCAACAGGTGCAGAAGTCGACTGTCTTCGCTTCATCAAAGAAAGTCAAAGACCTTCATCTCATGATTTTCTCTCCCTAGCCGTGAAGAAAAGGTTTGGGATCTCAAAGAAAAGTTTAGACTTCCTAGAGGAATACAAAACAAAGTCTACCAGAAGGCAATATGAATCATCCTGGAAGAAGTGGGTATCCTTCGTCAAGGCAAAAAACCCTACGGAAATCTCTATAGATTTTTGCATGTCCTTCTTTATTCACCTTCATGGACAAGGCTTAGCAGCCAATACGATTTCCACCTGCAAATCAGCCTTGACTAGACCACTTCTGTACGCCTTCCAAATAGATTTATCCAACGAAATCTTCAATAAACTCCCAAAGGCGTGTGCTAGACTCTGTCCAGCACCTCCATCGAGACTCATCACCTGGTCCATGGATAAGGTGCTCCATTTTGCCTCTAACCTGGACAACGAATCTTGCCCTCTGAAAGACTTGACTCAAAAAGTGATCTTCCTTTTGGCTCTCGCCTCGGGAGCCCGAGTCAGTGAAATAGTGGCATTATCAAGAGAAGAGGGCCAGATACAGTTCACCGACACAGGGGAACTTACCCTCTTCCCCGACCCCACATTTCTTGCTAAAAACGAACTTCCCACCAAAAGATGGGGCCCTTGGAGAATCTGGCCCCTGAAGGAAGATGTCTCTCTATGCCCAGTGGAGAGCCTTAAGGTCTATCTTCAAAGAACTTCAGACTTTGGCGGAGGACAACTCTTTAAAGGAGAAACTTCGGGTAGTGACCTGTCACTAAAACAACTAAGAGCGAAAATCACCTACTTTATTCGTAGAGCGGATCCTGACAGTACACCCGCAGGTCATGATCCTAGGAAAGTTGCCTCTTCCCTGAACTTTTTCCAAGGAATGGATTTTGAAAGCCTACGAACCTTCACAGGCTGGAGGTCATCTAGAGTATTCTTCAAACACTATGCGAAGCAGGTGCACGAAATAAAAAGATTCGTGGTAGCAGTAGGTAGTGTGATGAAACCGGCTGTTTAGTGCTGCGTAGAACAGTGAGTTTTTTCGGGACTTTAACTCAAACGGGTGCCTGTGTTGACCCTAGTGCGATGCATAGTGATTTCAAGGGGCACTTAGTGTCACTAATAGACTGTTCTTCATCAAGGTGAAGTGACATAGATTCTTACACG
>NC_090725.1:105946264-105951264 GCF_036898095.1 Palaemon carinicauda | reverse complement strand
GAACAGTAGCAAAATTAAAATAAATCTTTCGTATATAAACTATAAAAATTCAAAATAACAAGAGGAATAGATAATAGCTAGAATAATGTGCCCAGTGTACCCTCAAGCAAGAGAACTCTACCCAAAGACAGTGGAAAACCATGGTACAGGTTCTATGGCATTACCCAAGACTGGAAACAGTAATTTAGACTATTGGTATATGTATAGTTCTGTTATCTAATATTCTAGACCTGAAAATGTCTAAAATTAAATTGGCCTATCTTTGCATCTCTCGTCATAGACACACAATGAAAACAGAAATTATTTCAATTAAAAATACTTGGTGACATAGGCCTACATACAAACCAATTTTCACTCTAGTCCACACCCAGCTCCAGAGAGAGAGAGAGAGAGAGAGAGAGAGAGAGAGAGAGAGAGCTAAATTATACTTTCCAAGAAGGCAAGATATCGCCAAAGTTTCTCTGTACTTATGGGGACCTGGTCTTGGGAAGTGTCCTGTCAACCCTATCATTATATTCTGGACACTAAACCTCACACACGTAGGAGGAATACAATCACAGACACTATACAGCGTGAGTGTACATACATTCACATATGTGTATATATACATACACACACACACACACTCACATATATATATATATATATATATATATATATATATATATATATATATATATATATATATATACAATGCTGATATACACATACATACATAGCCATGTATATAAGCAGACATATATATATATATATATATATATATATATATATATATATATATATATATATATATATATATATATATATATATATATATAATGTGTGTATGTATGCATGTATGTGTGTAAAGCTGATTTTTGCCTTAAAATTCTATATGCCTTTAAACTACCGTAATTTAATTTCTTGACTAAGCCAAACCTACATCGAGAGAGAGAGAGAGAGAGAGAGAGAGAGAGAGAGAGAGAGAGAGAGAGAGAGAGAGAGAGAGAGAGAATACAGTACTGTATTAGTGGGCATGAGAACGCAAAGTCCTTTTTACCCTACGCTACTACACATCACCGTTATGATGTGTGGGAAAGCAAAATTAATTTCGGTTCCCTTTGCCCTCACCTTTAGGCAACCCTTGCCAAAGAGATAGACAGACTTTTGTCTAGCTGGATTTAATAACGTTACGGGTTGAAGGAGGTTGCGAACCTTCTCCCAATATAGAGGCCAATCGCGTTCATAGATGGCGCTGGCGAGCAGTTGCGGGGACGAATGGACTAGCAAAGTATCGCTTCTGTTTTGTTATTCTGGTGGTCTGCCATTATTAACCTCCCTCTTTCAAAGTTGAAGTAAATTACAATTACATTCACTTACAGGCTAAAACGAAAGAGCCCGTGTCTTGCATAAGAGAAGGCAATCTTAATACACGCACACACATTACTAACCACCCGTCACACACGCACGTACTCACGCACACACAATCATTCCCTTTCCCTCAATACCAGGATACCAGAAAATAAACAGTAAAAGAAAAATAGGAAATGATTGTGGTAGGCCAAATTTAAATCCATAAGAAAAATGTACCTTTATATAGATAAAATTAAGGCTAAATCACACCTTGCATTTACTCATTCTTAACTTCTTATTCAACTTTCCAATCAATTTCCTACCATAGCTAGCTAATTGCCCTCATACTTCTTTCAACTGAAAGAAAAAGAATCAGTCAGCAACTCTGTATGTAATCAAGAAATTGTGCAAACAATTATTTACTAAATTAAGACAGAAGTAAATTAGTTACAAAATGGATATTCTGTGAGATCCCAATTATACACTGAAAATTCCATAATTACAGTTCCATATAATAATATTCGCTATATAATAAAGAGCAGGAGTCTATATATATATATATATATATATATATATATATATATATATATATATATATATATATATATATATATATATATATGTAAAACTATATACCCTATATATATATACATATACACATATATATATATATATATATATATATATATATATATATATATATATATATATATATATATATATATATATATATATATATTCCTGTCACGTTGAGTGGCATTGCCAAACGCATGGTTATTCGGTCTCAATCATTCCCCGTGTATAGATAGGGAATAGTCATATCCTGGTGAGATGGGGTACCCCGTGACTTACACTCCAGAAACCACAATCTCCCACAAATTGCCAAACAAGAGGGTTGCATATCTATCTAAATATTTCGCAGTCATTTTTGACGGGTCGCGTACTGTAGTTATATAATAATACCTTGATGAAGAGGAGTACATCATCGGGTAAAGGATGGACTCAGTTGGAAGGATCTAGTTGATGAACTATGGAAGAAGGACAGAAAAGGAACATTTTTTATAGGAATATCATAGTACCTTACAAAACAATGTCATGCAACAGTTTACCCTTTTCAGCTTTACGGTTGTGGTGGCCTGAGTGGTAACGTTCCTCTCCAACTCATTAGTTCCTTTGGTTGCTGCAACCTCACCATCCTTTTGAGCTAAACTTGTGGGGTTTGGTGGAGCCTGTAGGTCTATCTAGTAAGTCATCAGCAGCCATTGCCTGGCCTTCCTTGGTCCTAGCTTGGGTGGAGAGGGGACTTGGGCGCTGATCATATGTATATATAGTCAGTCTCAAGGGCATTGTCCAGCTTGATAGAGCAATACCACTGTCCCTTGCCTTTGCCATTCATGAGCGGCCTTTAAACCTTTAAACTCCTTGGTCCTAGCTTGGGTGGAGAAGGGATTTAGGCGCTGATCATATGTATATATGGTCAGTCTCAAGGGCATTGTCCAGCTTGATAGAGCAATGTCACTGTACCTTGCCTCTGCCATTCATGAGCGGCCTTTAAACCTTTAAAACATGAGTTTACCTGAGTCCTAACAATAATAGCCTGAAGGGACTTATACTTATATTGTGTAGAAACAGCACTTCCATAATTCAATAGGGATATCTTAATCAAAGTATACTTAATTAACTTGGAATTAAGTTAAATTGAAACCGTATTCCATTTTTAAAATATAATCTTTGAGATCAGTATTAAATAAAAAAAAATAAAAGCTGCGCAATTTTTTCACCTGATTATTACTGTTATTATCATTGCTGTTGTTAATACTAGAAAATATTTTATAATAGAGTTAGTACCCCATTGTTTTTTTATGATTCCGCATAAGTATTTTTTAAACGAATATTTTGTCGGAAAAATCCACCCAGTAGTTGTAAATTTTCATTAAAAACCATAATAATAATAACTGGTTTAAAGGTTTAAATCTGCTCGTGAATGGTAAAGGCAAGGGACAGTGACATTGCCCTATCAAGCACGACAATATCCTTGAGACTGACCATGTATACATATGATCAGCGCCCAAGCCCACTCTCCACCCAAGCTATGACCAAGGAGTTTAAAAGTCGCTCATGAATGGCAAACGCAAGGGACAGTGATATTTCCCAATCAAGCAGAACAATGCCCTCGAGACTGGCTGTTGGTGACTCAACAGGTAGACCTATACGCTGCATCAAACCAACTTTCCTTACCTCACAAGGATGGTGAGGTTGCAGACACTGCTAGAAACTATCGAGCATGAACGGGACTCGAACCCCCATCCGGCAGATCGCAAGGCAGGGACGTTTCCTATAGGCCACCACAACCAGTTTTCATTATTATAGTAATTTGTGCTATTGAAAATATGGTAATTTAATTCAAATACAATCGAACTTGTCTCAAAAATCTAATATCTGGGTTTCTGTTTACAAACTGTAGGCCTAATTTTATCTAATTTTTATACCATGGTCTTCCACTGTCTTAGGTTAGAGTTCTTTTGCTTGAGGGTACACTCGGGCACACTATTCTATCTGGTTTCTTTGTTTTGTTAAAGTTTTTATAGTTTATATAGGAAATATTTATTTAGATGATGTTACTGTTCTTAAAATATTTCATTTTTCCTTGTTTCCTTTCCTCACTGGGCTATTTTCCCTGTTGGGGCCCCTGGGCTTATAGCATCCTGCTTTTCCAACTAGAGTTGTAGCTTAGCAAGTAATAATAATAATAATAATACTTACGAGGGGGGATAGTTTTATCACTGCTTGGCAATATATAATAATCTTAATCGAAACTGTTGAAAGTAAAGTTATGTTGGAAGAAAATTAACAATATGTATAAAGAAAACCACGATACTCCACAACAGAAATTCTTTTAAAGAAAAATTACTATACCTACGAGATTGAACCGAAAAAAAAAAAAAAAAAAACATAATAATGATTATGCTCATTACAAACAAAGGAACAAGTTTCCATAAAAAACCAGCAGAGCAACAACTTGCAGTACACACTACAAGTTAGCTACCCCTCATCGTCCAACGACCCTTAACCGCATATCGCCCCCTGAGAGGAACAAACACACGGAGGCTACGCATCTCCTATATATAATAAAGAGCAAGTGTCTAGCTATATATATATATATATATATATGTATATATATATATATATATATATATATATATATATATATATATATTCAATTAAGCCATATATTTTTGATACATTAATGTCTGGATTCTCTTAACGACCTCGGGATCAGAGCCACGGGCGAAATCACCCAAAGATAATAGCTTCTGACCGGCTGGGAATCGAACCCTGGTTCAGGAAACTTGTATGAACAGTGACATACCGCTTGGTCACGAAGAAATATGGCTTATTTGAATATGAAAAACACGTCTAAATGTCGAAAATTTATCATAATATATATATATATATATATATATATATATCCGGTCATGCTGAGCAGCATTGCCAGACGTATAACTACTTGGTCTCTCCCCATCCCGTGGGTAGAGAGGAGATGGAACAGTCATACACAAACACACACACACACACACACACACAAACACATATATATATATATATATATATATATATATATATATATATATATATATACACATATATATATGTATATATTTCCGGTC
>NC_090725.1:105936264-105941264 GCF_036898095.1 Palaemon carinicauda | reverse complement strand
ATGTAAGTTCTTTCATCACGCAAAGGTATCTCACTCATATATAATTATATAAATATGTTTACCCTATTACATATGTATATACACACACACACATATGATATATATATATATACATATATATATATATATATATATATATATATATATATGTATATATATATACACACAAGCAAGGCACTAGAAGAGTTGGAAGACCCAGGCCTACATGGGTGGGGACTGTGAAGTGCGAAGTAGTAGATGGTGAATGTTGAAGTATTGAATTAATAGCTCAAGCTAGAGACGACTGGCGAAATCTAACCGAGGCCCTTTGCGTCAATAGGCGTAGGATGAGATGAGGATGATGATTGAGTTATATATATATATATATATATATATATATATATATATATATATATATATATATATATATATATATATATATATATATATATATATATATATATATATAAGTTCCCGTCGGACGAAAGGAGTCAATTCTATTCTCATCAGCCATCGGGTAACCAAATCCCACATATGTTCCATAAAATAGCTTTCTGCTCCCTTTCCTCTCTCTCCAGATCCCTTAAATATGGATCTTTAAAAGGGGTTTTACCATTTGAATGTGGATCTTTAAAAGGTCTTTTACCCTTTAAATATAGATCTTTAAAAGGTGTTTTACCCTTAAAATATAGATCTTTAAAATTGTTTTACCCTTTACATATGGATCTTTAAAAGGTGTTTTACCCTTTAAATATGGATCTTTAAAAGGTGTTTTACCCTTTAAATATAGATCTTTAAAAGGTGTTTTACCCTTTAAATATAGATCTTTAAAAGGGGTTTTACCGTTTAAATTTGGATCTTTAATAGGGGTTTTACTCTTTAAATACCCTTTACAAAGTTTTTTTTTTTTTTTGGCAAAGGCCATTAGATTGTCTAATTCGACCATAACTTACATAAAATAACAACAGCAATAATAATAATAATAATAATAATAATAATAATAATAACAATAATAATTAAAATAATAATGATAATGATAATAATAATAAGAATCATAATAACAACAACAACAACAATAATAATAATAATAATAATAATAATAATAATAATAATAATAATAATAATTTCTTACTAAAATAAAGACGGCACATAGACTTGGATAATTTGGTTATTGCATTATTGATAAAATTCACCAAACGACAAGAGAAGAGAATGCAAGAGAAGAGAATGAGAGAGAGTTAAAATGTTATGAGAGAGAGAGAGAGAGAGAGAGAGAGAGAGAGAGAGAGAGAGAGAGAGAGAGAGAGAGAGAGAGAGAGAGAGAATTTCAAACTATCGAATAATCAATATAAATTAACTCATAATCATATTTTTACTTCAGAGAGAGAGAGAGAGAGAGAGAGAGAGAGAGAGAGAGAGAGAGAGAGAGAGAGAGAGAGAGAGAGAGAATTTCAAACTATCGAATAATCAATATAAATGAACTCATACTCATTTTTACTTGAGAGAGAGAGAGAGAGAGAGAGAGAGAGAGAGAGAGAGAGAGAGAGAGAGAGAGAGAGAGAGAGAGAGAGAGAGAGAATTATAAAATTTCAAACTGTCGAATAATACAAATCAACTCAAAGTTATATTTGTACTTCACAGTCAACAACCTCACTGTATACCCCAAAGTTTAAGCTTCTTGTTGATTTATGCCATGTCAGCAAAGGTCAAAGATTCCTCGAGTGTTTTTTTAGCGCCAATTTTCTTAAGTACCCGCGAATTTCCCACTGTTCACACGATTATCATATTTGCTAACCGGTTTAAAAAGAAAATTCTGCTTTTCCTCATTCATTTTTACGAAATAGCCAGAGGTTATTGCCAACATAAAACCCTTTAGGGGTCTTGGAACGTTATTTTATAAGGGCAAGAGGTCGAAGAGTGTATTCTTCAGCGTTTTGAAGGTTTAAAGCTGCTTATGAATGGCAGAGGTAAGGGACAGTGACATTGCCATATCAAGCAGGACAATGTCCCAGAGACTGACCATATATAAATATGATCAGCGCCCAAGCCCTTCTTCAATCCAAGCTGAGACCAGGGAGGGCGAGGCTATAGCCGCTGATGACTCAGCAGGTAGACCTATGGGCTTCCCAAACCCCACCCCATCCCTAGCTCACAAGGATGGTGTGGTTGCAGCAACCAAAGTAACAAACGAGTTTGAGTGGGTCTCGAACCCAGTCTGGTAATCACCAGGCAAGGACTTTACCAATAAGCCTCCACAACCCCTCTAGTTCTACGTCTGGCAATGCCACTCAGCGTGACTGGAAATATATATATATATATATATATATATATATATATATATATATATATATATATATATATATATATATAAAGAGAGAGAGAGAGAGAGAGAGAGAGAGAGAGAGAGAGAGAGAGAGAGAGAGAGAGAGACTTGCCCTTTATATAGAGGTTGCATGGGAAGCCATTAAAAAAAAAAAAACTTTTTCTAGAAATCACATTTGTTTATGAATTTTTTCAAAAAATGTTAGTCGAAATTCACAATTGGAAAAAACTTTTTTTCTAGATATTTTAGTAAAGAAAATTGGTACAGACACTAGTAACTACAGGAAACCTTTCTTATAAACGATTAGGAATTAACTTTATTAATAAACATATTTAGCACAATTATCTTTACCAACCAGTTCGTCTATCTTCTTTTGATAATTTTTATAAATATGTTTTCTAGAAAGGCTATTATTCAACATTTTCTATAATAAACTTAGACTGACTTAATCCATAGAGGATTCATTGGCTAAATTGATCAAAGGATAGCCAGTTCCTTGTGATTCGCAGTGCCTATCTAACTAAGGCAAGTAACCCCTGCCCGTCAATACTAATTTTAGTAAGATCATCCGCCAGGCATCGAGGGTATAAGCCGAAGAGATGATGATGATGATGATAACAAACTTTATTGCTTTTCAGAACATACTTTGTCTTCGTTCTTTAAATTCTTCATAAAAATACCTTATATTAATGATGAAGCAGATATCTTAAAACAAAAAATAAATGGAAGTCTGAGTAAATACTTAGAAATAAAAAACTTTGTTAACCATAAGAAAAATCAAAAGCCCTTTAAATCTATCAATTAAATGTATATATAACCAAACAGAGTTATATAAAATCCATTCTAGTATGTACAAAGAAGGGAACAAGCAGGGTGAGATGGCTGTAAACCTTCTTACAATTACATCAAAATGACTTAATAACTAACTCAGGAGCGATATTCCATTCTCTATGTCAAGTTAAACCTAGTACAAACTACAGGGGCATTCAGTAGAGCGCAGACCTCCACCACGGCAGCTTATTTCTCGACCTTTTGCTTGACCTTGACATGTATCAAACGGGGTGGATTTTCATACACTCAAATATGAACCAAGTTTGAAATCTCATTGACAACGTTGTCCAAACGTATGGGTGATTACGTGAATTGGACATTTTGCTTGCCCGTGACGTTGACCTTTGACCTTGACCTTCCAAAATTTAATCATTTCCATCTTTTTACATAACAGTCAATCCCTGCAAGTTTCATTACTTTAAGATTAAAATTGTGGCCAGAAAGTTTTTTACAAACAAACAAACACAAACAGGTGGTAAAACATAACATCCTTCCAACTTCGTTGGCGGAGGCAATAATACTCCAAAGACGCTTCTCAGATATCATATCATATGTTGAAATAAGTCCTTATGGTTACAAACCGAGTTCAACACATCTTTTCATCTACCACAAATCATTGCAATCATCTGGAAACGTGCTTATTAAATGGCAATCCGACATCTGACTGTTACGATGTTGTTACGGGTGATTGAAGTAACACGTACAGATATTGCCTCTGTAACGACGCATACAATATACGCCCACTTCGCACTAAGTGTAGTGGAGCAGGGAGTTCCCAAAAAAGTACTTTACGCCAAGCTAGACAGATGAAATCATTCATTATCAGCCGATAACGAAAGATATATGTCTACAGTAGGCTCCAGAGCCTTTAAATATGCAGCCCGGAGACTATACAATAAGCTTCCACGAGACATCCGAATGATTGAAGACATTAAGGCTTTCAAGAGGAAACTGAAGACTTTCTTATTCCAAGGGTCATATGCCAGTGACGATTCAATAATAAATGAGCAATACGTTATACGAAACGTTGAATACTCTGAACGAACAAGATAAAACGACAGTGGAGGTCCGGTAGAGAGTGGGGTTCCCCTGCTGTATGGGACCGGAAAACAGCCTTCATAGTAAGTAAAGTAAGAGAACTGATCTATTCTAGCAGAGATTTCAATCGCAAAATAGATGCTTGCTTGCGATGATTGCTCGGTGACTTTCAGCTTGAATGGGCACAGCACAGTAGGTACTCACAGCACCTAGTATCGTATGATCAAATGGATGTAATAACACCAATTTTCTATCGACAATTACACCAATTTAGAAGCATTCGTCATTAAAAGATGACCAGCATTTCTGAAGATGTTCTACTTGCAGTTCTCTTGCTTGAGGGTAAACTCAGACACGCCATTCTATCTGTTTTCTTATTTCCTTTCAAACTGGGTTATTTTCCCTGTTAGAGCCCTTGAGGTTATAGCATCCTGCTTTTCCAACCACGGTTGTAGTTTAGCTATTATTAATAATAATAATAATAATAATAATAATAATAATAATAATAATAATAATAATAATAATAATAATAAAAACTTATTTGTACAAATACTAAAAACATTGGTAAAAGACAGGAGCAATAAGATATAAAAATACAAATAGTAATTTTAGCAGAAAGGTGTTTCAATTACTATGTATTTTTAAATTATCTTTTTTGCTGTTCATGTCTCTTACAAATAATAATAATAATAATAATAATAATAATAATAATAATAATAATAATAATAACAACAACAATAACAATGATAATAATAATTATAATAATAATAGCAATACTAACAACAACAACAACAACAACAATAATAATAATAATAATAATAATAATAAT
>NC_090725.1:105881264-105931264 GCF_036898095.1 Palaemon carinicauda | reverse complement strand
TTTCTTTTTCAACCAAAGTGAGCCACACCAGAGGAAAAAACATTAGAAGTTTGAAAAAGTACAGTACTCCCTTATCAGCAGAGTGATACGTCTGCATAAACGAGGAAAGCTTAAGCTGCATGTCCTGTAGCAAACTCAACTTAGGGTCAACTTGCGGTAAAGTTGGAGCGCAAACGTCAGCAACAAAATCACCTTCTTCATCGCTCGCATCATGCGTAGATCGCCCAGAGGACGACAGCCAGTCAGACGGTAGCGGCGGAGCATGAACTAAAAGGAATAACAGATCCAGGAACTTGTTCAGCAATAGGCTGGGCTGGACGCTTGTCAGACCCAGATGTTCTAACAGGACGTTTAGCAGGAGAACCTTCTTCAGAAGAAGGAAAACGATCTGGACTGCTCCAATGACTACACCCAGGCGCTTGAGGCAATAAAACGCGACGCTGATCTACTGCAACCATTTTCCTCTTGAGAGGTCTAGAAACTTGACGCCAGTCACGATTCGACTGCTTGCTGACCACTGCATCATCCGAAGATGAGGTAAACTTAACCTCACCTTTCCCATGGTGAGGGCGAGCGTCCCGTGAAACGTCAACAGGTACGCTCGAGGGGATGTCTGCTCGAGCGACTACGCCTCTCGTTCTCTTTCGCCGATTGACATTCCTTCTCCCAGGGGTTGGGGAGCTTGGAAGAGGTCTAAGGCTAGGTGAATGACAGGTTCGAGCAGACGCACCCTCCACAGCACTGAACACATTAACCGCACTTTTGGCACTAACACTGGCACTTTTAAGCTGATTAACATTGGACATAAGTTGGTTCCTGTCTGTAGCAAGCGACTCAACCCTAACGCCAAGGGCTTGAATAGCGATCATCATGTCCTTAAGTGTAGGCTCAGCGGTAACAGTAGTGGGATCAGGAACTACTACTAAAGAGGAAGGATTAGGTTCAGTGACACGGGAAGAGGATAATTCTCTAGAGCGAGAACAACTACGTCTAACTCTATCTCTCTCTAACTTACGAGTGTAGCGGTCGAAATCCAGCCACTCACTATCGGACAACAAAATGCATTCATCACATCGATCCCTTAACTGACAAACTTTACCTCTACATTTAGTACAAATGGAGTGGGGATCGATAGAGGCTTTAGGAAGGCGGGTTTTACAGCCTTTCACACACTTTCTATAAGCTGGGGAAGGGTCAGCCATTTTGTAAATATTTACGAGATCAAAACAAGCAATGGTCAAAGTAAATCAAAATCAAAAAAGGTTCAAGAGAATCCGTAAGCAAAATTCAATCAAGCGAAAGCCAATAACCAATATGAGTACATCACCAAAGATACTGCAAAAATCCAGGTTATAACGAGAGAATATTCCAATGATGTCGCCAGCAATGGCGGCTGGGAAGATCTGAGGATTCATGAAATGGTTCCAGTTAGGCTACCTGGCGAGTGGTGGCACTAGTAGTACACCTAGCTACCTAATCTGCAATTGCCATGAGTTTTGAATTTCTGCCGTGACGTCAGGGACTTAAGCTATATATATATCCACCGGCTAAGTCAGATGTTTAAAATCGAAATATTAAATAACGATACAAAGTATTGTGAAAATATAACGATCGTCAAGAGTACTACGTAGCGTAAATTTACTGTACGCTAGTGAAAACTCTATATGAATCGAAAATTAACTAAAGAAATTATACTAATAGGACAAATATATACAGTACTTAAAAATTATATATTTCCTTACATTATAAAAATTAAAATACTTATGTTTAATAAGTTAGTATTTTTACATTTCTTGCAAGAAAAAGAAAAGAATTTACATATTTGCAAGTCATACTACGTAGATTACGTCACAAGATCTGTGACGTCTTAGCGATGGCGGACTGATGTCCTTCAAGGCATTCAGATCTCGCCCTGCTAAGAGTTTACGTCACACGATTGTGACGTAATAGTGTTTTTCCTTCCATTATATCTTTAAGAGTTATTCGTTAGTTTATTAAAGTAGGGGGAAAAAATTCCTTGATCCTATCCATTTCAATCTTACGAACATAGAAAATAAAATAAAAAATACACACATGCCCTCTGCATTTATAAATACTGTGTGGGGATCAAGAGCTGCTTTGGATGCCGGTCAAGCCCTACACACAAATGTTAACAACAGAGGAGCCATTTTGAAAATCAAGTTAAATTAAACTGTCCAAGTTGGACCATCAACTATCTTATTCGTGTGAAAAAGGAAAACCCAAAATCTTCGATAGTCGAAAGGCAGTTAGCGAAAGCCATAAACAATAAACAATGGGTACTTCACCAAATTTGTAGACAAAGCAAACCCACAACGAAACGAATTTCCGACGTGTTGACTCGATCAACGGCATGGAATTTCTGAGGAATGTTGGAATGGTTCCATTACCTACTGAGAGATGGCGCTCACGCATGACCACCTACTCACCTGGCGGTGATTGCCGCGAAATTTTAATTTCTGCCATGCGCGCCACGAAACGCGGGATTAAGCTATATATATGTAACTACCAGGGAAGTTACATATTTAAAATATATGTTTTCCTATAGTAAATAACGTGATTTAACTAAAATTGACCTTCATTTCAACCACAAAGAAATAGAAGAACCAGTTCGTCTACTTCGTTTCACTAACAATATCATTGACTACACACGGACTAAAACTGGTATAATTGAAATGAAATCAAAGTCAGTGAAATCACATAACAGTATTTACTACAGGAAAACATATTTTCCGTTCAATATGTTTATGTTTGACCTAAATCTAATGGTTACTTGCTTTGTCGTGTGCTCGCGAAAAAATAAAAACATCAAACTTCGTATGTACTGGCAAGCGGTAATGTTGAGCTGCGCACGCTATCATCAGTGATTGATTATTATTTCTTAGATAATTATCCAAGGTATATCTTGCTTTTTTAGAAAATCTTATGGTTCTTGCTTCGCCATGAGCTCGCTTCACTCGCGAAAAAAGAAAAACATCAAACTCCTATGTACTGGTAAGTGGTACATGCTGGGCTTTGCACACCCCTCAACTTGTTTTTATTTCTTGGTAATTATTCAACAGATTTTTGTAAATCCAAAAATCAGGCACTAAAATTCAACAAAAACAAATTAATGATTTACTTTATGATCGGGCCATTGAGGGTGCTTCTCTTCCCTGTAAGTTAACTCGACACTTTGGACACTGTAATTTTTTGTGGTATGTCATTATGTGCTGTTACAAATGCGTTAACTACAGTACATTTGGTGACACATAAAAAATGATTTGGAAAGGACTGAAGTGAAGCTCTTGAAGTGATAACGAAGGACGGGGGAAATATAACCCCTCTAAATAAGTTTCCACACGTGAGGGTACGTTATTGGTTAACGTAAACATCAGTGTAACAGTACGGCGCCTGTAAAGTAAACTTAAAGGGTAACTATGTTCAGAGCAAATATTTGCTATGTGAAAACTGAATGTAATACAGTAATAACCGGAAAAAATAAAACAGAAATGACGAACAATTAGTAAGATAAAGTGAAGGAAAGAATAAAATGGATTTTGAGCGAAGCAAAAAATCTATTTTTGGGTGAGATACCATGTCGTCCTGATGGAAGGTTCCTTCAGTAGCTTCCTAAGGGTATATATGACTACAGTAGATATTCCCAGAGAATTAAACTAAAGGTTTCACAGAATTCTAACTTCTGGCGCGAATACCCATAAGGTTTCCCTTTAGGATATCGTATAATAATAGGGGACGTATGCTTGACACGCCACATAGCTATCTGCACCCCAAATAGCATTAAAGCTTCGAGGGGGAAGTGTGGCAAGTTATGGGAGGAGCCGTTACTAAGTTCTCCTCCTTCGTTACTGTTACAGTACTCTGTGACGTTATAACTGCCGCCATGTTTGGCCGCCATCTTGGTTGACGTCACCGTTGCGCGCCTTCCTCATTCCTTCAGGCGTTTAGGCCAGCCTCCATGATACAATAAGATTAGGAGAGGTCTGTCAAGGCCTGAATAGAGAAAAAGGGCGGGTCCATCAGGACGACATAGCTATATCACCCAAAAACAGATTTTTCGCTTCGCTCAAAATTGTCCGTTTTTTGGGCTCAAGCCATGTTGTCCTGATGGAAGTTTACCAGAGAATCAATGTATCGTGGATTTTTCCCTTTTGTCGTGCCTTTGACTTCTAGACGATATTCCTTTGGTCTGATGACCATAGAGACCTGTGACATTTCCGTTACATGTCACTACAGATAAGCATATACCATGTTACCGCTTCCTGCCCCCCCGGCAGGGAAGTCCTATTTGGACGTAAGGAACATCTTGATGTTACAGTACTTGATACAGGAACTCACCTAGTCTCGGAGATACCTGCCGGTGCCAGGGTCAGATAAAAGAAGGTAAGTACAATTGTGTTGGAACAAATTACCTTGGTCTAGATGAGTTTGTATCAATAAGGAACAATATTATAACATTGTTCATACCATTATTAAAATGAGGGCGAAATGAGACGCACAGGTAAACAAATTCTATTTTATTTAGATAAATAAGAATTAGCACACAATTAAGCAATAAATTATAATAGAATGCAATTAGCAACATGGACTTAAGACATCAATAGAAATGGGTGTGGAATCTGAAAAAGAAAACTTGCCATTACACACATTAGTTCCAGAGGAACTATAAAGTCTTTCTAGAAAGTCTTATATACACTTCATGTTAAAAACATGTGGCACATGTGTTTCTGTCTATGTGACTTCACCTTTTGTATAAGAACAGTCCGTAGTGTCACAAGGTGGCATTTAAAATCACTATGTTTCGCACTAGGGTCAACACAGGCACCCATAGATTTAGAGTCCCGAATAACTCACTGTTCTACGCAGCACTAAGCAGCAGGCTTTAGTACACTACCTGCTGCTACCACATACCGTTTGAGCTCGTGCACCTGCTTCCGATAGTGTTTGAAAAACACTCTTGAGGACTTCCAGCCCGTGAAAGAGCGAAAACTTTCAAAGTCCATGGACTGGAAGAAATTAAGGGAAGAGGCGACTTTCCTGGGATCGTGACCTGCGGGTGTACTGTCAGGATCCGCTCTGCAAATAAAGTAGGTGATCTTCGCCCTTAATTGTTTGAGTGACAAGTCGGACCCTGAAGTTTCCCCTTTAAAGAGCTGTCCTCCGCCAAAGTCTGAAGTTCGTCGAAGATAGACCTTTAGACTCTCCACTGGACATAGAGAGACATCTTCCTTCAGAGGGCAGATTCTCTAGGGGCCCCTCCTTTTAGTGGGTAGCTCGTTCTTGGCGAGAAACGTTGGGTCAGGAAAGAGGGTAAGTTCGCCTGTTTCAGCGAACTGTATCGGGCCCTCTTCTCTTGATAATGCCACAATTTCACTGACTCGGGCTCCCGAGGCAAGAGCAAATAGGAAAATCACTTTTTGAGTCAAATCTTTCAGAGGGCAAGACTCGTTGTCCAAACTTGAGGCAAAGTGGAGTACCTTGTCTAAGTCTAGCACATGCCTTTGGCAGCTTGTTAAAGATGTCATTGGACAGGTCTATCTGGAAGGCATAAAGTAGTGGTCTTGTCAAGGCCGATTTGCAGGTGGAAATTATGTTGGTTGCCAAGCCCTGTCCATGAAGGTGAATGAAGAAGGACAGACAAAAGTCTATAGAGATTTCTGTAGGATTTTTAGCCTTGACAAAGGACACCCACTTCTTCCAGAATGACTCGTATTGCCTTCTGGTAAATTTTGTTTTGTATTCCTCTAAGAAGTCCAAGCTTTTCTTCGAGATTCCAAACCTCTTCTTGACGGCTAGGGAGAGAAAATCATGAGATGAAGGTCTCGCGTTTTCCTTGATGAAGCAAAGACAGTCGACTTCTGAACTTGCTGGAAGAGAACTGGGTCCGGCAGGGGAATTAGCTTGGGTTGTAACTTCTGTTCCTTGGAAGGCTCTCAGCTTGGTGAGGACTTTCAGCAGAAGGTTGGGTGGAGGGAACAGGTAAATCTTGGACCATCTGTTCCAATCCAGGGACATGGCATCCACCGCTTCCGCTCGGGGGTCCTCGTATGGGGCCACGTAACGAGGAAGTTGCTTGTTGTCGCTCGTTGCGAAGAGGTCGATCTGCAGTTCTGGGACTTGTAGGGAGATGAAGGAGAATGAGTCTGCATCTAAGGACCATTCTGACTCTATCGGGGTTGTTCTGGATAAAGCATCCGCCGTCACGTTGCGGAATCCTTGTAGGTGAACTGCCGACAGGTGCCATCTTTTCTTGTCCGCCAAGCGGAAGATGGGTAGCAACACTTGGTTGAGTAGGGGCGATCTTGAGCCCTGACAGTTGAGACATCTGACTATGTCGCTGTCCAGAGTCAGACGGTAATGGACTGAGGGATGTGGAGACAGCCTCTTCAGAGTAAGGAGGACTGCCATGGCCTCCAAGATGTTGATGTGAAACGTCTTGAATAGGGGAGACCATGTTCCTTGAACTTGCCGTTGATGGGAGTGACCCACCCATCCTTCTAGCGATGCATCCGTGTGGATAACGACCGATGGAGGCAGTAGTTAAAGAGATACTGATCTTTTCAGATTCTTTGCCTCCGACCATGGCTTTAAGAGGGAACGAAGCCTGGTTGGCAGAGGTCTCTTGAGATCTCTTCGAGTGATGGATGCGTATCTTCTCCAGACTCCCGATGCATCCTTTAGCTGTGCTCGTAGCACTGGGTCTGTCACTGAAGCGAACTGGAGGGAGCCGAGCACCCATTCTTGTTCTCGTCTTGAAATCCGTTTGGATTTTAGGAGTCTCTTGACAGATCCCGCTATTTCCTTCCTTTTCTTCAGAGGGATGGAAAGACGGTGTGACTGAAGGTTCCAATGGATTCCTAGCCATTGGAACTTCTGAGCTGGAGAAAGTCGAGACTTTTTGGTGTTGATCTTGAAACCCAGATGTTCCAGGAATTGGGTCACCTTTCTGGAAGCTTGCAAGCATTCTTCTGAGAATGCCGCCCAAACCAGCCAATCATCCAGGTAAGCCATCACCTGGTCGCCTTGTAAGCGTAGCTGTTGGACGATCGTTTCTGCGAGCTTCGTGAAGATCCTTGGGGCTATGTTGAGTCCGAAGGGCGTGGCTCTGAAGGCGTACTGCCTTCTTTGAAGCCTGAATCCTAGGTAGGAGGCCTGGCGATTCATTGGAATGTGCCAGTAGGCGTCTGCTAAGTCTATTGAGACTGTGTAAGCCTTTGGAGGCAGTGGGGCTCTTATGTGCTGAAGAGTCAGCATTTTGAATTTGTTGTTCACCATGAACTTGTTGAGAGGGGACAAGTCAAGAATGACTCTGAGTTTGTCGTAGTCCTTCTTGGGAACACAGAATAGTCTTCCTTGGAACCTGGTGGACTTTACCCTCTTGATCACCTTCTTGTTCAAGAGTTCTTGGACGTATTCTTCCAGGACTGGGGTGGAGTGTTGGAAGAACTGGTGGAAGGATGGAGGTGGTGTTACCCAGCTCCACCCAAGTCCGTTCTTGATGATGCTGTGAGCCCAAGGATCAAAGGTCCAACGCTCCTGGAAGAGGCGGAGTCTTCCTCCCACCGGAAGCATTTCATTGCTTCTGGGTTCCCGAGGGTTTACCACCTTGGCCGCCTGTTCCCCTTCCTCCTCTCCCTCTGGATGGATGTTGAGAGGAGTCTTTGACGGAGCCTCTACCTTTGGGACGAAAGGTAGTAGATTGTCTTTCATAGGCTGGCGTGAAGACTAGTGACTGAGGCACCACCGGCTGGGGGACCAGCTGAAAGGTCTGTTGGGGCTAAGCCACCAACTGGGGAGCGGCGGGTGCCGGAAACTGGCGCTTAGCCTGACGCTGCTGGGGTCTGGGCTTGTTGGCCTTCTTCTTAGGTTGGGGGCCCTCATCCTGAGAATATTTCCTCTTCTTTGACATGCCCCACTTATGGAGAAGGTTCCGGTTCTCAGTGGCGGCTCTGTCAATGATCTCTTTCACGAAATCGTTAGGGAAGAGATCTTTCCCCCAAATGTTGGAGGAAATCAGTTTCCGGGGTTCGTGTTTGACGGTGGCATCCGCAAACACGAATTCTCTACAGGCTCTCCGGGCCCTGATGATGCTGTAGAAGTCCTTCGTCAGGGTGGCGAGATGGGTCTTAGCCAAGACCATGTAGAAGCCTGGGGTCCGTGTGTCCCCGGCCATCGTCTCCATTTGGACTTGAAGAGAGAGGGAGGCAGCCAGCCTCTCTTTCGTGTCCAGCTCCCGACGCAGAAGGTATTCAGAGAGCTTAGGGAGGTTTTCGTTGAACTGCCGTCCAGCGATGTCAGCCTCCAACTTTCCTACAGAGAAAGTTAACTGGATGTCTTTCCAGTTCTTGTCGTCGAGAGGGAGGGCAAGGGAGAGGGGCCTACATTCTTCCAGTGTAGGGCAGGGTTTCCCTTCCTCCACCGCCTTCAACACTGCCAACAGGGATTTCTCGGCAAAGGGGAAGACCATGGTGGCAGGAGCAAGAACGGATGGGTGTTTCTTGCTTAGGGCCAGCAACTTGGAGTTGGTGTAGCCCTTACTCTTGAGGCGGCCGGCCAGAAGAGATTGAGCCTTTGCATGGTCAAAGATGATGACCTCCTTAGGCTTGGTTTCCTCCTTGGAAACTGGCTCAGACTTGAGACGGATGTAACAGTCCGGGTAAGCTTCGAAGCTAGGCGAAAACTTCACCTCTTCAAGGGGAATGGCGCCTAACTTATCGTTGATGAAGATCCGTCCACTCGTGATCGGCATTTGTTGTGCATGCCTCCATGGGTTGGTCACTGAGCATGGGGGAAGATCCATAACGGTGATCTTCCTCGGGGTCTGTTTCGACAGACAAAGGATCTCCCTCTCCAAGTCTTTGTCCCTCTGGCGGAACTTCTCTTCCAGGAGTGCCACCAAGGCTTGGAGATGATCCTGGGTGTCCACTCTTACAGGTGTAGGAGTGGAAGAAGTAGAGGGGACAGGTTCCGAAATCGCAACGGAAGTAACAGAGGGGGCGCGGGCGCCATCACCCTCGGAGTCAGGAGCCTCCACATGCTCCTCCTCTTCCTCGACCCTCGGCCATCAGGGTCCTTTCGGTGGTGTCCGACACTTCCGACATTCGTTCCACCTCATCAAGATGGAAGTCTTGGAGTGAGTCCGATAGGTCAGGTTCGACCATCAGCTGGAAGCAGGGGATCTCTGGTTTAGGGATGACGGCATCCGCAGATGCCTTAGGAAAGAGCAGAGCTCTCATCCTCTCACTAGGGAGATAGGGCCCCGTGGCGTTTTTCTGGAAACCACACACCCATTTGCATAGTTTCTCTCGAGCGATGTCCCTGGCCTCCGCATATGGGGGGTCCTCGAACACCTCGTTGAGCAGGTCTTTGCAGACAGTGCAGACCTGCGGGTCCCAATACCGGAGAGTCCCTTGGGTAACAGAACAGCTGGCGTGGGTTCGGCACGCCAGGTGGCCATAGAAATCCGGGCGCCGAACACTGCAGAAGGCGCTCTCACACCGAATGTACTCCTGTAAAGAAGAACGGGGTACATGAGTCTACAGAAGTCTATATCATTGACTTAAAGTAATCTTAGATTAGTCTTGAAGTAATTTTACTTATGATATAAGATTCCTTTCCAATATAAGCTTAGGATAGGTAAGCTGGAAATGAAGCAGAAAAGACACATACTTGTGCATCCCAACCAGACAATTGCCGTGACCCCACACCATAACTAATTCTAAGGGCTCCTTCAGGGCGCCCTTAGATGGGGAAGGGATATCCACACTGGATAAAACATGGCTTAGACTTCCTCCAAGGTATTAGTAATGGTTAGAGGGGGAGCTGAGTTCATTCAGCATAGAGAGAAATGGGGAGAAATGATTCTCCCCGATTCAGGTAGTCCCGGCAAGGGACTGTGCATGGATGCACAGAGTATGCTAGAAGAATTTACTGCACAACTATACACCATAGTTTTCTGACTAGGGTATGTACTATACCCTAGAAGTACTGGCTATCGTATATAGCTATACAATAGACACTGCTGGCAGGGTAGAGGTGACAGTCCACTGAAGTAGAATCATTAGGTGGCGACGGCAGCATAACGGCATGCCGGAAGCGCGCCAGGCGCCGGCAAATCTCCATCAAGGGGAAAACCACTCCCAGCCATCAGTCTATGTGGCAGAGAGAGGACGAACCTCAAAATGATGGCAGGTCGCCGGCACATCGGCGTTCCCCGGCAGTCGACAAGTAACCGGTGTAGGTATTCCAACACTGACGTCAATCAATGAGACAGAGAGGATACCGGGCTAAGCTGACGGCTGTTGCCGGCAGGGTAGTGTGGCAGTGGACCGGCACTGATAAGATAGAGAGACAGAATAGAAGAAGAAGGAGTGAAGGGCGGTAGCTCACTACCCAAACCTCGTCTTCTTCTGGAAGGAGTGTTCGAATAAAAGGAAGAGGATGGCAACCTTTCATCCAGCCGCAACAGAGCCGGCAGTCGGATAGAGTTGCGGGCGGCGGCCCAAGGGAGGACCGAAGAGCACTCTAAGATAGGGAGGTCTTCCGCCGGCAGACCGACCTGTCATATGCTACCCCTTAGTTCGACTATATGCGGGGAGCCTAGCAGTTCGGACTAACCAACAAAAGGACCGGGCCGACCCCACAACACACTGGCACACGGTCGAGTTGTAGGACGGTGGACAGAGGTGTGATGGCTAGGCCATCACTAAAGGACAGAAGGAGGAGGGGCGAGGGTCCTGAGGGGGAGTGTAGAGGTGGGGCGAGGGTCCTGAGGGGGAGTGTAGGGGAAGGCGTGAGCCCTCACCAACACTCCCGGGGGGGGGGGGGGGGGGGGTGTTCTGTTTCCGTACCAGCACTATCCCAGGTGTAGGTAGAATTCGTTCTCCAGCCTAGGGTAGGTTAGTACAGTGAAGGCACAGCACTAATGTACCGTCCTAAACTATAAGGAAACAGAATCCCATGGCCTGCCTAACCTAAGCCAGGGGAACAAGTCCCCAGACCAGGGAAGGCAGGTGTAGGACAAGTCGCTAGGCCACAGGGAGGAAGGGTCGTAACCCTACCTAGTGTGGACTAGGGAGAAGGGCAGAGCCCTCCCGCCTTTGCCAGCCAGCAGAGACCAAAAGGAAATTTCATTCACCTAATGGGGTAGCTGGAAGGCAAACAACTGGTACTCTGAGGTTCTGTCCCAAACTCAAAGCTCATGGACTATGGCTAAGAGTGGGGAAAGAAAATCCTAGCCTAACCTCACCTGAATACGATTCAAGGTAAGGAGGGCTAGGATGTAGCCTAGGCTACCTCAGTGGGAGGAGATTACCTTGGATAAGGTAACTGGTTGAGGTAAGAAAGTATACAAGAGCCCTAGCGTTAGATTAGGGGTAAGGGAGTCAACTACCTAGATCATCGAAACCCCTTGTATACTTCCTAGAAGGAGAAAAACATGTGCAATCATTGAATCTTAAATGTACAAATGCCTAACAACTTCATTTCGTAAAATAACACTAGGAACACTTATTACATCATGCATGAAAGTAAACAAAATACGCCTAGGCTATCGAGCCTAGGGGCTAGGCTAGCAATCTAGCATAGGAATTCGGCTACCTACACTCGCCGAAATTGAATACTGTCGGCATAATATAAATAATTCCTAGCAATGAAGACTAAATAACTAATGCTGATAATTAGTTATAAGACCGGGAAGGTTATTCTGGCTAACTAAATAAAGCATGCGAAGCGAACAACAGCATCGGTGTCATGACGCCTCCGGTCAAGGCACAGCTCCGCCACAAAACACGGTTATTTTAAGATAAAAAGGCGTTACTTTATGGCCAGAGCTGATTTATACAATATATGAATATGGTACTCAACTTTCCAGAAGAAGGCGAGGCAGAAGATTGCGACATGATGAATTTACGGGCGAATAACTGGGAAAAAGAACCTGGTCATAAATGCTACGTAAGAAGGAATGGGGAGGGTGCACAACGGTGACGTCAACCAAGATGGCGGCCAAACATGGCGGCGGTTATGACAGCACAGAGTACCGTAACAGTAATGAAGGAGGAGAACTTAGTAATGGCTCCTCCCATAACTTGCCACACTTCCCCTTCGAAGAGTTAACGCTATGTGGGGTGCAGATAGCTATGTGGCGTGTCAAGCATACGTCCCATTATTATACGATATCCTAAAGGGAAACCTTATGGGTACTCGCGCCATAAGTTAAAATTCTGTGAAACCTTTAGTTTAATTCTCTGGGAATATCTACTGTAGTCATATATACCCTTAGGAAGCTACTGAAGGAACCTTCCATCAGGACGACATAGCTTGAGCCCAAAAATACTATTTTATGGGAATACATTAAAATATTGTAATGATGGAGGATAGGGCTTTAAACTTGATAAAATGAGAAATATAGACATGGGTATTACATCAACGAATACATACAAATGGTATTAAATCTTGAAGTATACTTGAATGTCGTGAGTAAAAATATGTACACGTGGGTATTGGAACAACGGTTACATACATACGGTATTAGAAGGGTCAAATACTTGAATGTCGCAGATAAAAATGGGGAGGGCATATGAGAGCGCGAGTAATCCTATTCGTCAAATTAAAACTGGTTAACATGTACTATATGTAGCCTACCTACGAATGGGCGGGAGCGAATACAACCGCTTTGTAGAATGTAAACAAACAAATGAAAAATATACCAGTGGTACCAGTAAAGGATACAGATAATTTGTCCAGTTTTCCATGGATTTATTATATGTCCAAGAAAATAATGTGTAGAGAAGAAATGATTTGTTTTACCATCATATACCATTTTCCCAGTATGTTTTCCAAACCCAAAACCATAGGTCCCCACTGGGGGTCCCCATATATATATATATATATATATATATATATATATATATATATATATATATATATATATATATATATATATATATATATATATATATATATATATATATATATATATATATATATTATATATCTATATATATATATATATATATATATATATATATAAATTTCCCTAAGTATTTATTTGCAGTGAAAAATTTTATTTTTATTACTAAAATAAATTTTTGAATATACTTACCCGATGATCATGTAGCTGTCAACTCCGTTGCCCGACAGAAATCTACGGTCGGGATACGCCAGCGATCGCTTATACAGGTGGGGGTGTACTCACCAGCGCCATCTGTGGTCAGGTACTCCAGTACTTCTTGTCAACAAGACCTCAATTTTCTCCTCGGTCCACTGGTTCTCTATGGGGAGGAAGGGCGGGTCATTTAAATCATGATCATCGGGTAAGTATATTCAAAAATTTATTTTAGTAATAAAAATAACATTTTTCAATATTAATCTTACCCGATGATCATGTAGCTGATTCACACCCAGGGTGGTGGGTGGAGACCAGTATACATGTTAACAAAGAAGCTAAGTATCCCGTATTTCATTTTTATTAGTTATTCAAAATAACAATAAAAAATAAATAAGTACCTGGTAAGGAAGTCGACTTGAACCATTACTCTGCCTTTAATAAGTACGTCTTCCTTACTGAGCGTAGCGGTCCTCTTAGGATGCTGAACGACTCTTAGGTGGCTAAAGTATAAAGGGCTGCAACCCATACTAAAGGACCTCATCATAACCTCTAACCTAGGCGCTTCTCAAGAAAGAATTGACCACCCGCCAAATCAACCAGGATGCGGAAGGCTTCTTAGCCGACCGTACAACCCAAAAACAACAATAAAAGCAATCAAGAGAAAGGTTAAAAAAGGTTATGGGATTATGGGAATGTAGTGGCTGAGCCCTCACCTACTACTGCACTCGCTGCTACGAATGGTCCCAGGGTGTAGCAGTTCTCGTAAAGAGACTGGACATCTTTGAGATAGAATGATGCGAACACTGACTTGCTTCTCCAATAGGTTGCATCCATAACACTCTGCAGAGAACGGTTCTGTTTGAAGGCCACTGAAGTAGCCACAGCTCTCACTTCATGTGTCCTTACCTTCAGTAAAGCAAGGTCTTCTTCCTTCATATGAGAATGAGCTTCTCTAATCAGAAGCCTGATGTAGTAAGAAACTGCGTTCTTAGACATTGGTAGCGAAGGCTTCTTAACAGCACACCATAAGGCTTCTGATTGTCCTCGTAAAGGTTTTGACCTTTTCAGATAGTACCTAAGAGCTCTGACTGGGCAAAGTACTCTCTCCAGCTCGTTACCCACCAAGTTAGATAGGCTAGGGATCTCGAACGATTTAGGCCAAGGACGTGAAGGAAGCTCGTTTTTAGCCAAAAAACCGAGCTGCAAGGAACATGTAGCCGTTTCCGATGTGAAACCTATGTTCCTGCTGAAGGCGTGGATCTCACTTACTCTCTTAGCTGTTGCTAGGCATACTAGGAAAAGAGTTTTTAATGTGAGGTCCTTGAAAGAGGCTGATTGGAGCGGTTCAAATCTAGATGACATCAGGAACCTTAGGACCACGTCTAGATTCCAGCCTGGAGTGGACAACCGACGTTCCTTAGAGGTCTCAAAAGACCTAAGGATGTCCTGCAGATCTTTGTTGGAGGAAAGATCCAAGCCTCTGTGGCGGAAAACCGCTGCCAACATACTTCTATAACCCTTGATCGTAGGAGCTGATAGGGATCTAACGTTCCTTAGATGTAACAGGAAGTCAGCAATCTGGGTTACAGTGGTATTGGTTGAGGAAACTGCATTGGCCTTGCACCAGTTTCTGAAGACTTCCCATTTAGATTGATAGACTCTGAGAGTGGATGTCCTCCTAGCTCTAGCAATCGCTCTGGCTGCCTCCTTCGAAAAGCCTCTAGCTCTTGAGAGTCTTTCGATAGTCTGAAGGCAGTCAGACGAAGAGCGTGGAGGCTTGGGTGTACCTTCTTTACGTGAGGTTGACGTAGAAGGTCCACTCTTAGAGGAAGAGTCCTGGGAACGTCGACCAGCCATTGCAGTACCTCTGTGAACCATTCTCTCGCGGGCCAGAGGGGAGCAACCAACGTCAGCCGTGTCCCTTTGTGAGAGGCGAATTTCTGAAGTACCCTGTTGACAATCTTGAACGGCGGGAATGCATACAGGTCGAGATGGGACCAATCCAGCAGAAAAGCATCCACGTGAACTGCTGCTGGGTCTGGAATCGGCGAACAATACAATGGGAGCCTCTTGGTCATCGAGGTAGCGAACAGATCTATGGTTGGCTGACCCCACAGGGACCAAAGTCTGCTGCAAACATTTTTGTGAAGGGTCCACTCTGTGGGGATGACCTGACCCTTCCGGCTGAGGCGATCTGCCATGACATTCATATCGCCCTGAATGAACCTCGTTACCAGCGTGAGCCTTCGATCTTTTGACCAAATGAGGAGGTCCCTTGCGATCTCGAACAACTTCCTCGAATGAGTCCCCCCCTGCTTGGAGATGTAAGCCAAGGCTGTGGTGTTGTCGGAGTTCACCTCCACCACCTTGTTTAGCTGGAGGGACTTGAAGTTCATTAAGGCCAGATGAACCGCCAACAACTCCTTGCAATTGATGTGGAGTGTTCTTTGTTCCTGATTCCATGTTCCCGAGCATTCCTGTCCGTCCAATGTCGCACCCCAGTCCGAGTCTGATGCGTCCGAGAAGAGATGGTGGTCGGGGGTCTGAACAGCTAACGAAAGACCTTCCTTGAGAAGAATGCTGTTCTTCCACCACATTAGAGTAGACCTCATCTCTTCGGAAACAGGAATTGAGACCCTCTCTAGCGTCATGTCTTTGATCCAGTGAGCAGCCAGATGATACTGAAGGGGGCGGAGGTGGAGTCTCCCTAACTCGATGAACAGGGCCAGCGATGAAAGTGTCCCTGTTAGACTCATCCACTGCCTTACTGAGCATCGGCTCCTTCTCAGCATGCTCAGGATGCACTCTAGGGCTTGGTTGATTCTTGGGGCCGACGGAAAAGCCCGAAAAGCTCGACTCTGAATCTCCATACCAAGGTAAACAATGGTCTGGGATGGGACGAGCTGGGACTTCTCTAAATTGACCAGGAGGCCCAGTTCCTTGGTCAGATCCATAGTCCATCTGAGATTCTCCAGACAGCGACGACTTGTGGGAGCTCTTAAAAGCCAGTCGTCTAAATAGAGGGAGGCTCTGATGTCTGCCAAGTGAAGGAATTTCGCAATATTCCTCATCAGTCGCGTAAACACAAGAGGTGCCGTGCTTAGGCCAAAACACAGGGCTTGGAACTGGTACACAACCTTTCCATAGACGAATCTCAGGAAAGGTTGGGAGTCTGGATGGATGGGGACGTGAAAGTATGCGTCTTTCAGGTCTAACGAGACCATCCAGTCCTCCTGCCTGACCGCTGCTAGGACCGACTTCGTCGTCTCCATAGTGAACGTCTGCTTGGTGACATAAGCATTGAGCGCACTGACGTCCAGCACCGGCCTCCAACCTCCTGTCTTCTTGGCTACCAGGAAGAGACGGTTGTAAAAGCCCGGGGATTGATGGTCCCGGACTATGACCACTGCCTCCTTGTGTAGCAAGAGCGACACCTCTTGTTGCAACGCTAGCCTCTTGTCCTTCTCCTTGTAGTTGAGAGAGAGGTTGATGGGAGATGTAGCTAGAGGGGGATTGCGGCAGAACGGAATTCTGTATCCCTCCCTCAGCCACTTCACAGACTGAGCGTCTGCACCTCTGCTCTCCCAAGCTTGCCAGAAGGTCTTGAGTCTGGCTCCTACAGCTGTCTGGAGAGGAGGAAAGTCAAAACTTGCCTCTTGTGGACTTGGAACCCTTCTTGGGCTTGCCACGGTTACTGTCTGCACGGGTACCTCCTCTGCTGGAGGTTCTGCCACGAAAGGGTGGGATGAACCTGGAAGCAGGAGTATCAACTGCTAGAGGGCGGTAAGGTTTAGACACGGAAGGTAAGGTCTTAGCCTTACGTGCAGAAGAAGCCATGAGGTCATGCGTATCCTTCTGGAGAAGAGAGGCAGTCATCCCCTTAATTAATTCCTCCGGAAACAGACACTTGGACAGAGGAGCAAAAAGTAACTCTGACCTCTGGCAAGGGGTGATACCAGCAGATAAGAAGGAGCACAGATGTTCCCTTTTCTTGAGGACCCCTGATACATAAGAAGCCGCAAGCTCGCCAGACCCATCCCGTATTGCCTTGTCCATGCTGGACATGATCAGCATGGCTGAGTCCTTGTCAGAAGGGGCAGTCTTCCTGCTTAAGGCTCCCAGGCACCAATCGAGGAAGTTGAATATCTCGAAGGCATGAAAGACTCCCCTTAACAAGTGATCAAGATCTGTAGGGGACCAGCAGATCTTCGAACGTCTCATAGCCAACCTGCGGGGAGAGTCAACCAGACTTGAGAAGTCGGCCTGGGCAGAGGCAGGAACCCCCAAGCCAGGTTCCTCTCCCGTGGCATACCAGACGCCCGACTTAGAAGCCAGCTTGGGAGGAGGAAACACAAAAGAGGTCCTTCCCAGTTGCTTCTTGGACTGCAACCAATCCCCCATAACCCTCAAAGCTCTCCTTGAAGATCTGGCAAGAACAAGCTTGGTGAAGGCAGGCGCAGTAGGCTGCATGCCCAGAGCAAACTCGGAGGGAGGAGAACGAGGGGTTGCAGACACAAAGTGTTCAGGGTACAACTCTCTGAACAAAGCAAGGACTTTGCGGAAGTCTAAGGAGGGTGGCGAATACTTGTGTCCTTCAACATCAGAATGAGGATCATCAAGATGAGCAGCTTCATCCTCAGAAGCCTCCTCACCCGACAGTTGAGTTGTAAGAGGCAAAGGCAGAGCAGCAAGCTGAACGGCTGAATCCTGCAGAACGGGTGCATGCGTACCTGCGGATCCATCATCATGCCTCTGCTGGACAGACTGTGAGCTGGCAACAACAACAGCAGAGGGCCGGTGTGAGGGAGGGTCTGCGGTGGGCTGAGGAGCATGCGGTGTGGTATGCAGAGCATGCTGTGAGGCATGCGGCTCATGCTGCATGGCATGCGGCTCATGCTGCATGGGATGCGGCTCATGCTGCATGGTATGCGGCTCATGCTGCATGGCATGCGGCTCATGCTGCATGGGATGAGGCTCATGCTGCATAGTATGAGGCTCATGCTGCATGGGATGAGGCTCATGCTGCATGGTATGAGGCTCATGCTGCATGGAATGCGGCTCATGCTGTAAGGTCTGCAGAGCATGCTGCATGGGCTGAGGACTGAGCCACTGTGGAGGAGCTCTCACAGGAGGAGGGATGTTAACCTTCTCTGCCTGATAATCCTGCATAAAAGCCGCAAGCTGAGACTGCATAGTCTGCAGCATGGACCACTTAGGGTCTACTGTGGTTGGAGCAGAGGCCTGTTGAGGAACCACTCTACCTCTCTTGGGAGGTGTGCAGTCATCCGATGACTGCGGCGAGTCCGAACTGACCCAGTGGCTACACCTGGGCCGTTGGACTAGCTCTGAAGGGACTTTACGCTTAAGCGGTCGTGAGACCTTAGTCCACCGTTTCCTCCTGGAAACCTCTTCCACAGACGAGGAATGTAAGGGCTCATTCGTTTGGGAGTGGAAGGGACGATCCTTAGCAGATACGTCCGCAACCACTGAGGATACATCTGTGCGCCGATCAAGGCCCGCCGAACCCTTTGGTCCTTCGACATTGCTTCTCCCCTGGGCTTGGGAGCTTGCAAGAGGTCCCGGACTGGGAGGACGACTGGCACGCACAGATGTATCCTCATGCGCAACACTGACACTGACACTATGCACAGCACTAGCACTAACACTTCCCACTGCACTCTTCGCTTTCAGCTCTCTGACATCCGCCAAGAGCTGATTGCGGTCACTAACCAACGACTCCACCTTATCACCGAGAGCCTGAATGGCACGCAACATATCAGCCATTGCAGGCTGAGCACTCGTAGCAGGTTCGGGAGTCACCACCACAGGGGAAGGAAAAGGTTGAGGGGCATGGGGAGAGGAAATAACCAAAGAGCGAGAAGAACTCCTCCTATCTCTCTCCTTCTCTAACCTACGAGTATATCTGAGGAATTCATTAAAATCGAATTCCGAAAGCCCAGCACATTCCCCACATCGATCTTCCAATTGACAGGATTTTCCCCTACAATTGGAACATACGGTGTGAGGATCAACAGAGGCCTTCGGAAGACGCCTATTACAAGCACTAACACTACATCGCCTATATTTAGGAACTTGGGAAGTGTCAGACATCTTGAATTCTAGAAGTAGTCAAAGGGGGAATTCCAAAGTAAAGCAAAGATCGTTAACCAATGAATCAAATTAATACCAAAAGCTTGCTAAGCTAAGGCTAAAGCTTCCTGTAAAGCGAAGGCTAAATTTCAGAGCAAATACTTCACCAAAACGTGAACAAAAGACTCCAAAATCAACAGCGTATCCATGTAGGTCTTGCCGGTGGCACGACAGAGGAAAAATTGAGGTCTTGTTGACAAGAAGTACTGGAGTACCTGACCACAGATGGCGCTGGTGAGTACACCCCCACCTGTATAAGCGATCGCTGGCGTATCCCGACCGTAGATTTCTGTCGGGCAACGGAGTTGACAGCTACATGATCATCGGGTAAGATTAATATTGAAAAACCAGTTTTTTATACAAAAATGTTGGTATTTTTGTAGTGAATTACAGGGCAATGTAACCTAGGAAAAAAACTACTGTTTCTTATAGAAAAAATTACGCTCTCTTCAAAAATGACACTCGTTTCCGTCGCAAATGAATAGTTTCAGAAATATATATACATCTATATCCTATGATAATGGGGGACCCCCAGTGGGAACTCGGGGTTTTGGGTGGGGAAAACATACTGGGGAAACGATATATAATTGTTTTCCTATAGTAAATAACGTGAATTAACCGAATTTGATGTTCATTTCAATCGGAAACAAACAGATCAACCAATTCGGATAACTTTGAGTTGCACGGTGTCACTTCTCTTACGAACGAACGATAACATTAGCAACGTTACCAATAATACACAGTGTTACCAACGTTGCCGTATGGTACACAGTTACCAACGGCACGTTGACATTACTAAAGATAGTAATGATAGATATTTCCATATGTATTTTAAATAATTTGTCCATATAATTTTTACTCAATATATAAAAAGTACAAAAAGGGCACAGAACCTAACAAACCCACCTAACCTAGCCTAGTAGTATGACAGGTCACAAAATAACATTTGATCTACATCGGACGTTGGCAGCACTCGTTACTGTATTTTTTCATGACACAATCTTTGTAACGGCGCCTCCAAAGTTTATCCAGATATACTGTTTTGTATTTTCCTCCGGTTATTATAATTTCAAGAAGGTAATGTATAGAGAAGAAAAGGCTTTTTTTAAGTTTATATATCGATTCCCCAGTATGTTTTCCCCACCCAAAACCCCGAGTTCCCACTGGGGGTCCCCCATTATTGGAGGATATAGATGTATATATATTTCTGAAACTATTAATTTGCGACGGGAACGAGTGTCATTTTCGAAGAGAGCGTAATTTTTTCTATAAGAAAAAGTAGTTGTTTTCCTAGGTTACATTGCCCTGTAATACACTACAATGAAACCAAAATGTTGTTTTTTAGTAGGAAAGCTTTTCCGTTCATAACTATAATTAAACCCATTATTTACTACAGGATAAAGTTTTTCTATTAGAAAATGTGACCCTGAGCGGAACTATATTTTTATCCAAAATATTATGATTTAGAGTTACCTTGCCAGGAGTGACGTCAGTTGGGAAAACACAGGGTTGAGACTTAAGTCTTAGGGTAAGCTAAATATAGAGAAGTCTTAGGCCTAACTACCCTCACCCCGCCATGAGGTAAGGATACGGCTACTGGGTTAGGTTAATTGGGGAACTTTATGTAAAGTAGTTTTCTTGTGTTTGTTTCCCTGTTTAAAATATTACACTAGGTTTGTCCCAAGAAATTGCAAAGGCACCAAAACAACTGCTAACTTTTATACTCATCCAAGAAGCAGGAAGCAGGAAGTCACTCATCCACCTTGTAGGCTAAATGGGAGAATGAATTGGACACCTTTTCACTTATTTTACTATTTACAATTATAGTAAATTCGTACCTATAATAAATCTTTTCTACTGTACTTCAATTTAATCAGAACTACCGACAGTACCATGTAACATACCTTAGAAACTAGGTTTAGCTGAAGGTGGTCTTGTCCTTGTGATATATTGCTTGCACAATATAGGGTCTCTAGAGTTTTTATATGAAGCACATTGACTATAAGTTGGTTGCTAATCTAATTTACAATTAAATAAAAATTGACATTATACAAATATGATGCGGAGAGGCTGGTGTACCTGGCAGTGGACAGAAGCAAATGTATGCCTAAATGCAATTGTGGTAGCAGTTCTTTTTTATTACAATAGTAACAAATTCCACTACTGAAAATCATTTTTAGTACATATATACGATATAATTAAATCAATAAGAAAATCTTGCTTTAATTATGTTAATAGACTTAATAGGCCGTGGGGCATGCTGACAAAAGATGCCTAAATAATGAGTTTGATTGACCCTCCTCGCAACTACCTGAAAACACTTGTTCTAATGTAATTTTGGGGTGCTCTTTCCAAAAATGCAATGTTCTCCTCTGTAAAGTTGCACATTAACCCACTACAGGAGAAATACATTAACCTATGAAATTCACATTTTCTCCACTGGGAGGAATGATTTTTTCACAATTTCTGTCCATGGTTTACCAAAAAGGATATCTTAAAAGAAAGACTATGATATTAAGATAAGTATACAATTATATAGACATTTTATTTTTTTACAAATTACATAATATAGTTTTAAAAAATGAGTCTTCTTCTCTATCAGGGAATATGCCTAATGCTGATACAGTTTCCGTTTGTGCTAGATAAAAAGTGTTTTTTTTTTTTTTTCATTTAAAGTAACTTTTTGTAAAAGACATTTTTCTTAAAATCAAAATTGTTAGTAATGTCAGTTTCAGTCCATGCTCATGCTCAACCTCATGCTAAAAATCGTGCCTGATTATAATCATTTTCAACTTACTCATAGCTCGCCTTCCTCGTTAATGTCATCATCAGAATCGGTGTCTTGTATCAGGCTATCTTCATCTATATATATATATATATATATATATATATATATATATATATATATATATATATATATATATATATATATATATATATACATACATATATATATATATACATACATATATATACATACATATACATATATATACATACATATATATACATATACATACATATATATATACATATATATACATACATACATATATATATATATATATATATATATATATATATATATATATATACACACACACATATATATATATATATATATATATATATATATATATATATATATATATATATATATATATATATATATATATATATATATATACGTATATATACATACATATATATATATACATATATATATATATATATATATATATATATATATATATATATATATATATATACATATATACATATATACATATACATATATATACATAAGTATATACATATATATACATATACACATATACATACACATACATATATATATGCAATATTGATCAACGAAACTGAGTTACGAACTTTTTTAACCAACACTACAGCAAAATACCAGGAACGGAAAAGAATTTGATGTCTTGAGCATCCGAGAGAAATATGGCAACCGCGCATTAGAGATGTGGCAGAGCACGAGATTCCGTTTCTAATGCTCTTATTGGATAAGAACCTGTGCAGAGCCATCTAGTGGCAAGAAATTGAACTAAATTCTGTTGAATATTAGGAGGCTAATAATTAGTAATTACTAATTAATGTGCAAGTTATTTTTGGAGAACATTGTATTTTTTTGTAGCTAAGAACATACTGAATAACATATAAAAAAATTGGATAGTTGCAGGGTGGGTCAAATAAAAGTGAACAATATTGCTGTATGCCCCATGGCCTATAAAATAATGAATATGTTTTAGGACGTCATCCCTTATTTGTTTACGTTTTCCCAGTTTGGACCACTGCTTACATTACAAGTATTCTCGTGTGTTTAGTGTTGTAGTTGATGGCAATATGGTATCATTCCACAGCCGTTATTGATTAATCAATATACACGAAGAACTATTAACCCTAACTATGTGTATAGGGCACATAAGCCAGTTTTCAAGAAAACTAACGCCTTTAAATGTGTTTAAATGCTGTTTGTAGTCCTGTTCCCGATTTCGTTCTACCAACTCCCTGTTAGTGTCTTTCAAGTTATCTTTCTTTTCATCGAATTTTCTTCATTATGGAAAAGAAAGGGATCAGAGATTGTTGAGTAGGGTGGACAAGAGTAAAATGGAGACTTGCAAAGGACCTGTTGACTCTTCTTAAGGTGTAAGTAGTCTTAAAGATTTGTTATAGTACTTAGTACAATTATAGAATGTTGCAATAAACGGTTTGTCGAAAATTAGATGTCTGTAATGTATAATCGTAAATTTATAGAAAAACACGGGACAACAATTCTAAGAGAAATTAAAATATTACAGTAACTGATGTGCTTTCAACGGATTTGACCTTTATTTCCCCCCGCAAATAAGCCATTCTACCGTTATGGATCCCACCTCTTTCCTAAAGGACACAGGTGGGAACCTGGGAGTTTGGGTGTGCGAAGACATTATAAAAATTGATGGTAATAGTTTACAACACCACGCTCTCCATTTACTCCAAAATGAAGCAATCCTGCAGTTCTCATCTTGCACAGTAATTAGGTGGTTATTTAAATTCTGGGAAAGCAATAATTAGCAAGAATGTTGAGAAAAGGGGAAGGGGTTATAAAAAGAAAATAGCAAGGTTTCCTCACTAAACGAGTTGTCACTGACATGTCAACATAGTCAACCAAACAGAATTCGTGATGTCAGCGTACATAAACAGAAGTTCGTGATGCCAGCGAACATATGATATACTGTATATTCTTACAGATGTTTTCCTGGAAGAGGCCCTAGGGGGCTTGTGGCTCCAATATGGTAGCCAGGACACTATGTGGGTGGCGGTGGCACGTGGTGTTTATCTGAGCTTTATAAATGAATTGTTGATCCTGTGTTTTCCAAAATTTATCAAGTCTTGACTCAAACTGTCTCACTGTCTCTGAGTGTACCACCTCATCCGGCAAATTGTTCCAAACGTTAACCACACGGTTAGGGAAGGAGTATTTGCAACGGTTCAGCCTGGCTCTTGTCTTGAATATTTTCTTATCATGGCCCTTTGTCACACTACCCTCCCTCATCCTGAAAAGACCCTCAGTACACTCCTTATCATACTTGTTGTTGACGATCTTAAATGTTTCAATCTGATCTCCTCTCGATCTCCTGTACGCTAATGATGGTAGATCTAATCTCTTAAGTCTCTCTTCATATGGCAGTTCCTTGAGACATGGCACCAGTTTCGATGCTCTCCTTTGCACATTTTCTATTGCGTTGATATCCTTGATAAGATGTGGGCACCACACTTGGTTGGCATATTCTAGGTGTAGCAGTACCAAGGATGTGAAGAGAGGCTTAAATGTTGCCGGTTCCAGGTGTACAAATGTTCTTCTAATGAGGCCCACTATCTTATTTGCCTTCTCTATTTTCTCAGCCAGATGGTCAGCAAAAATAAGTTTGTCGTCTATGACTACACCAATGTCTCTTTCCGTTCTGGTCTTGCTGATGTTGTTGTACATGATGTAGCCATTATCGTCTACTGAGGTGTTGCCAATTCTCATGTATTTGCTCTTCTCTGGATGGAAGAACAAAAGCCATTTCTCTGTCCATTTTCTAAACTCGTCTAGGTCCCCCTGCAGTCTGTTGCAATCTTCCACATCCTGAATCCTCCTGAACACTTTAGTGTCGTCAGCATACAAAACCACCTCACTGCCGTGCTTAACCACTTCAGGTAGATCGTTTATGAACAGAACAAACAGCAAAGGACCCAGTACTGAGCCCTGAGGTACTCCACTAATAACCTCTTCCCAATCTGATGCCTCACAGTTCACTAAAACCCTCTGCCTTCTCCCTGTTAAGAAACCCTGGATCCAATTCAGTAACTTCCCTTGGATATTATAGCTGGCAACTTTTTTCATCAGCCTTTTGTGTAGTATGCGGTCAAAAGCCTTCATGAAGTCACAGTAAACCACATCTACTGCCATCCCCTCATCAAGTGCACACGTCCAGTTATCCAACACTTTAATGAGCTGTAATGCTGTTGATCTCCCAGATATAAATCCAAACTGTCTCTTGCTAAACATGTTGTTTTCCTTCATATGTGTTAATATTTCTTCTCTGAGTATATATATATATATATATATATATATATATATATATATATATATATATATGTATATGTATATATACACACACATACATAACGGATTTTGAGCGAAGCGAAAAATCTATTTTTGGGTGAGATAGCCATGTCGTCCTGATGGAAGGTTCCTTTAGTAGCTTACTAAGGGTATATATGACTACAGTAGATATTCCCAGAGAATTAAACTAAAGGTTTCACAGAATTCTAACTTCTGGCACGAGTACCCATAAGGTTTCCCTTTAGGATGTCGTATAATAATAGGGGACATATGCTTGACACGCCACATAGCTATCTGCACCCCACATAGCGTTTACGCTTCGAGGGGGAAGTGTGGCAAGTTATGGGAGGAGCCGTTACTAAGTTCTCCTCCTTCGTTACTGTTACGGTACTCGGCGACGTCATATCCGGTCGCCATGTTGGCCGCCATCACCGTTGCGCGCCATCCTCATTCCTTCCGGCGTTTCTGCCAGCCTCCATGATACAATAAGATTGGGAGGGGCCTGCCAAGGCCTGAATAGAGAACAAGGGCCGGTCCATCAGGACGACATGGGTATCTCACCCAAAAATAGATTTTTCGCCTCGCTCAAAATCGGTTTTTTGGGCTCAAGCCATGTCGTCCTGATGGAAGTGTACCAGAGAATTAATGTATCATGGATTTTTCCCTTTTGTAGTGCCTTCGACTTCTAAACAATATTCCTTTGTTCTGATGACCCCAGAGACCTGTGACATTTCCGTTACATGTCACTTCAGATAAGCATATACCATGTTACCGCTTCCTGCTCCCCTGGCAGGGAAGTCCTATTTGGATGCAAGGAACATCTTGAAGTTACTTGATATAGGAACTCACCTACAGTAGTCTCGGAGATACCTGCCGGTCCCAGGGTCAGATAGAAGAAGGTAAGTACAATTGTGTTGGAACAAATTACCTTGGTCTAGATGAGTTTGCATCAAGAGAAACAATATAACATTGTTCATAATAATATTCAAATAATGGGTAGTAAAAATTCTCTAACAGTTTTTATTTCATGAGTGAGGGCGAAATGAGACGCACAGGGTAACAAAATTCTATTTTATTCAGTAAAATAAGAACTAGCATAAAATAAGCAAATTTTAAAATGGAATGCAATTAAAATCATTGACTAAAGACATCAGAAGAAGTTGGTGTGGAATCTGAAAAGGAAAACTTGCCATTACACACATAAGTTCCAGAGGAACTATAAAGTCTTTCTAGAAAGTCTTATATACACTTCATGTTAAAAACATGTGGCACATGTGTTTCTGTCTATGTTACTTCACCTTTGTAGAAGAACAGTCCTTAGTGTCACAAAGTGGCACTTAAAATCACTATGTTTTGCACTAGGGTCAACACAGGCACCCATGGAGTTAGAGTCCCGAATAACTCACTGTTCTACGCAGCACTAAGCAGCAGGTTTTAGCACACTACCTGCTGCTACCACATAACGCTTAAGCTCGTGCACCTGCTTCGCATAGTGTTTGAAAAACACTCTTGAGGATTTCCAGCCCGTGAAAGAGCGAAGACTCTCGAAATCCATTAACTGGAAAAAGTTCAGGGAAGAGGCGACTTTCCTGGGATCATGACCTGTGGGTGTACTGTCAGGATCCGCTCTGCTAATAAAGTAGGTGATCTTCGCCCTTAGTTGTTTGAGTTACAAATCAGACCCCGATGTTTCTCCTTTAAAGAGCTGTCCTCCGCCAAAGTCTAAAGTTCTTCGAAGATAGACCTTTAGACTCTCCACTGGGCATAGAGAGACATCTTCCTTCAGAGGGCAGATTCTCCAGGGGCCCCATCTTTTGGTGGGAAGCTCGTTCTTGGCGAGAAACGTTGGGTCAGGAAAGAGGGTAAGTTCGCCTGTTTCAGCGAACTGTATCTGGCCCTCTTCTCTTGATAAAGCCACAATTTCACTGACTCGGGCTCCCGAGGCGAGAGCAAAAAGTAAAATCACTTTTTGAGTCAAATCTTTCAGAGGGCAAGACTTATTGTCCAAACTTGAGCAAAATGGAGCACCTTGTCAAGAGACCAGGAGATGGGTCTCGGTGGAGGTGCAGGACGGAGTCTAGCACATGCATTTGGCAGCTTGTTAAAGATGTCGTCGGACAGGTCTATCTGGAAGGCATAAAGTAGTGGTCTTGTCAAGGCTGATTTGCAGGTGGAAATCGTGTTGGCTGCCAAGCCCTCTCCATGAAGGTGAATAAAGAAGGACAGACAAAAGTCTATAGAGATTTCTGTAGGATTTTTAGCCTTGACGAAGGACACCCATTTCTTCCAGGATGACTCGTATTGCCTTCTGGTAGATTTTGTTTTGTATTCCTCTAGGAAATCCAAACTTTTCTTCAAGATCCCAAACCTCTTCTTTACGGCTAGGGAGAGAAAATCATGAGATGAAGGTCTCGGGTTTTCCTTGATGAAGCGAAGACAGTCTACTTCTGAACTTGTTGGGAGAGAACTGGGTCCGGCAGGGGAATTAGCTTGGGTTGTAACTCCAGGATTAGAGGGAACCAGTTGCTCCGGGGCCACTTGGGTGCCACTAGGGCTGCTGTTCCTTGGAAGGTTCTCAGCATGGTGAGGACTTTCAGCAGAAGGTTGGGTGGAGGGAACAGGTAAATCTTGGACCATATGTTCCAATCCAGGGACATGGCGTCCACCGCTTCCGCTCTGGGGTCCTCGGATGGGGCCACGTAACGAGGAAGTTGCTTGTTGTCGCTCGTTACGAAGAGGTCGATCTGCAGTTCCGGGACTTGTAGAGAGATGAAGGAGACTGAGTCTGCGTCTAGCGACCAATCCAACTCTATCGGTGTTGTTCTCGATAGAGCATCCGCCGTCACGTTGCGGAATCCTTGTAGGTGAACTGCTGAAAGGTGCCATCTTTTCTTGTCCGCTAGGCGGAAGATGGGCAGTAACACTTGGTTGAGTTGGGGTGATCTTGAGCCCTGACGGTTGAGACATCTGACCACAACGGCGCTGTCCAGAGTTAGACGGATGTGGGCTGAGGGATGTGGAGACAGCCTCTTCAGAGTAAGAAGGACCGCCATGGCCTCCAAGATGTTGATGTGGAACGTCTTGAATAGGGGAGACCATATTCTTTGAACTTGTCGTTGATGGGAGTGACCCCCCCATCCTTCTAGCTATGCATCCGTGTGGATAACGACCGACGGAGGCGGTGGTTGAAGGGGAACTGATCTTCTCAGGTTCTTTGCCTCCGACCATGGCTTTAGGAGTGAGCGAAGCCTTGTGGGTAGAGGTCTCTTGAGATCTCTTCGAGCGATGGATGCGTACCTTCTCCAGACTCCCGATGCATCCTTTAGCTGTGCTCGTAGCACTGGGTCTGTCACTGAAGCGAACTGGAGGGAGCCGAGCACCTGTTCCTATTATCGTCTTGAAATTCTTTTGGATTTTAGGAGTCTCTTGACAGATCCTGCTATTTCCCTCCTTTTCTTCAGAGGGATGGAAAGACGGTGTGACTGAAGGTTCCAGTGGATTCCTAGCCATTGAAACTTCTGAGCTGGAAAAAGTCGAGACTTTTTGGTGTTGATCTTGAAACGCAAATGTTCCAGGAATTGGGTCACCTTTCTGGAAGCTTGCAAGCATTCTTCTGAGGATGCTGCCCATACCAGCCAATTGTCCAGGTAAGCCATCACCTGAACGCCTTGTAGGCGTAGCTGTTGGACGATCGTTTCTGCGAGCTTCATGAAGATCCTTGGAGCTATGTTGAGTCCAAAGGGCATGGCTCTGAAGGTGTACTGCCTTCTTTGAAGCCTGAATCCTAGGTAGGAGGAGGCCTGGCGATTCATTGGAATGTGCCAGTAGGCGTCTGCCAAGTCTATTGAGACTGTGTATGCCTTTTGAGGCAGTAGGGCTCTTATGTGTTGAAGAGTTAGCATCTTGAATTTGTTGTTCACTATGAACTTGTTTAGAGGGGACAAGTCCAGAATGACTCTGAGTTTGTCGGAGTCCTTCTTGGGAACACAGAATAGTCTTCCCTGGAACCTGGTGGACTTTACCCTCCTGATCACCTTGTTCAAGAGTTCTTGGACGTATTCTTCCAGGACTGGGGTGGAGTGTTGGAAGAATTGGTGAAAGGTTGGAGGTGGTGTTACCCAACTTCACCCTAGTCCATCCTTGATGATGCTGTGAGCCCAAGGATCGAAGGTCCAATGATCCTGGAAGAGGCGGAGTGTTCCTCCCACCGGAAGCATCTCATTGCTTCTGGTTTCCCGAGGGTTTACTACCTCGGCCGCCTGTTTCCCTTCCTCCTCTCCCTCTGGATGGACGTCGAGAGGAGTCTCTGCCGGAACCTCTACCTTTGGGATGAAAGGTAGTTGACTGCCTTTCGTAGGCAGGCGTGAAGACTGGTGACTGAGCCACCACCGGCTGAGGGACTAGCTGAAAGGTCTGTTGGGGCTGAGCCGCCAATTGGGGAGTAGCGGGTGCCAGAAACTGGCTCTTAGCTGCTGGGGTCTAGGGTTGTTCAATTTCTTCTTAGGTTGGGGGCCCTCATCCTGAGAATATTTCCTCTTCTTTGACATGCCCCACTTGTTGGGAAGGTTCAGATTCTCCGTGGCGGCTCTGTCAACGATCTCTTTCACGAGGTCGTTAGGGAAGAGATCTTTCCCCCAAATGTTGGAGGAAATCAGTTTTCGGGGTTCGTGTTTGACGGTAGCATCCGCAAACACGAATTCTCTACAGGCTCTCCGGGGCCTGATGAAGCTATAGAAATCCTTCGTCGTTGTGGCAAGATGGGTCTTAGTCAAGACCATGTAGAAGCCTGGGGTCCGAGTGTCCCCGGCTATCGTCTCCAATTGAACTTGGTGAGAAAGGGAGGCAGCCAGCCTCTCTTTCGTGTCCAGCTCCCAACGCAGAAGGTATTCGGAGAGCTTGGGGAGGTTCTTATTTAACTGCCGTCCTGCGACGTCAGCCTTCAACTTTTCCACAGAGAAAGTTAACTGGATGTCTTTCCAGTTCTTGTCGTCGGGAGGGAGGGCGAGGGAGAGGGGCCTACATTCCTCTAATGTAGGGTAGGGTTTCCCTTCCTCCACCACCTTCAACACTGCCAGCAGGGACTTTTCGATGAAGGGAAAGACCATGGTGGCAGGAGCAAGAAAGGATGGATGTTTCTTGCTTTTGGCCGGCACCTTGGAGTTGGTGTATCCCTTGCTCTTAAGACAGCCGGCCAGAAGAGCTTGAGCCTTTGCATGGTCAAAGACAATGACCTCCTTAGGCTCGGTTTCCTCCTTGGAAACTGGCTCGGAATTGAGACGGATGTAACAGTCCGGATATGCTTCAAAACTAGGCCAAAACTCCACCTCTTCAAGGGGAATGGCGCCTAGTTTATCATTGACAAAAATTCGTCCACTCGTAATTGGCATGTGCTCTGCATGCCTCCAGGGGTTGGTCACTGAGCAAAGGGGAAGGTCCTTAACGTTGATTTTCCTGGCCGTCTGTTTCGACAGACGGAGGATCTCCCTCTTAAGGTCTTCGTCTCTCTTGCGAAACTTCTCCTCCAGGAGCGCCACCAGGGCCTGGAGGCTATCCTGGTTTTCCACTACTGCCGGTGTAGGAGTGGAAGAGGTAGAGGGAATTGGTTCCGAGATAGCAACGGAAGTAACAGGGGGCGCGGGCGACATCGCCCTCGGAGTCAGGAGCCTCCACATGCTCCTCCTCTTCTCAACCCTTGGCCATCAGGGTCCTTTCGGTGGCGTCCGACACTTCCGACATTCGTTCCACCTCGTCAAGATGGAAGTCTTGAAGTGCGTCCGTTACATCCGGTTCAACTGTCAGCTGGACGCAGGGGATCTCAGGCTTGGGGATAACAGCATCCGCAGATGCCTTAGGGAAGAGCAAAGCTCTCATCTTCTCGCTTGGGAGATATGGCCCCGTGGCGTTCTTCTGGAAACCACGCACCCATTTGCGTAGTTTCTCTCGGGAGATGTCCCTGGCCTCCGCTGATGGGGGGTCCTCGAACGCCTCATGGAGCAGGTCTTTGCAGACAGTGCAAATCTGTGGGTCCCAATACCGTAGAGTCCCTTGAGCTATGGAACAGGTGGCGTGGGTTCGACACGCCAGGTGGCCATAGAAGTCCGGGCGCCGAACGCTGCAGAAGGCGCTCTCACACCGGATATACTCCTCCTGTAAAAGAAAGGGGGACATGAGTGTACAGAAGTCATTCACAATGACTTAAAGTAATGACTTAAAGTAATCTTAGATTAGTCTTAAAGTTATTTAAACTTAATATAAGATTCCTTTTCAAGTGTAAGCTTAGGATAGGTAAGCTGGAAAAGAAGCAGAAAAGACACATACTTGTGCATCCCGCCCAGCCAATTGCCGTGACCCCACACCATAACTAATTCTAGGGGCTCTTTAAGAGCCTTAAGAGGTGGAAGGAATATCCACATTGGATAAAGCATAGCTTAGACTTCCTCCAGGGTATTAGTCATGGTAAGAGGGGGAGCCGAGTCCGTTCAGCATAGAAGAAAAGGGAGAGAAATGATTCCTCCCTATTCAGATAGGTCCCGGTAAGGGACTGTGCATGGATGCACAGAGTATGCTTGAAGAAATTACTGCACAACTATACACCATAGTTTTCTGCCTAGGGTATGTACTGTACCATAGATGTACTGGCTATCGTATATAGCTATACAATAGTCACTGCCGGCACAAGGCTGGCAGGGAAGAGGTGACAGTATGCCGCCATGCCGGAAGCGTGCCGGGCACTGGCAAATCTCCATCGAGGGGAACCCCTCCCTGTCATCAGTCTATGTGGCAGAGAGAGGGCGAACCTCAGGATGATGGCAGATCGCCGGCAAGTTGGCGGCCCACGGCAGTCGGTAAGCAACCGGTGAAGGTATTCCAACACTGATGTCAATCAATGAGACCGAGAGGATACCGGGTTAAGCTGACGGCTGTTGCCGGCAGGGTAGTGACGGCAGTGGACCGGTACTGATCAGGTAGAGAGAAAGGATAGGGGAAGAGGGAGGGAAGGGCAGTGGCTCACTACCCAAACCTCGTCTTCCTCTGGAAGGAGTGTTCAAATGAAAGGGAGAGGGTGGCAACCTTTCATCCAGCCGCAACAGAGCCGGCAGCCGGCTAGAATTGCGGATGGCGGCCCAAGGGAGGACCGAAAAACACTAAGATAGTGAGGTCTTCCGCCGGCAGACCGACCTGTCGTATGCTATCCCATAGTTCGACTATATGCGGAAAGCGTAGCAGTTCGGACTTCCTAACGAAAGGACCGAGCCGAACCCACAACCCGCCGGCACGCGGTGGAGTTGTAGGACGGCGGACAGAGGTGTGATGGCTAGGCCTAGGGTAGGTTAGTTCAGAGAAGGTACAGCACTAATGTACTGTCCTAAACTATAAAGAAACAGAATCCCCTGGCCTGCCTAACCTAGGCTAGGGAAGCAAGTCCCAAACCCAGGGAAGGCAGGTGTAGGACAAGTCGCTAGACCACAGGGAGGAAGGGTCGAAACTCTACCAGGTGTGGACTAGGGGGAAGGGCAGAGCCACCCCACCTTCGCCGACCAGCAGGGACCAAAAGGAGAGTTCATTCACCTAAAGGGGTAGCTGGGGGCAAACGACTGGTACTCTGAGGTTCTGTCCCAAACTCAAAGCTCATGTACTATGGCTAGGAGCGGGGAAAGAAAATCCTAGCCTAACCTCACTCGAATACGATTCAAGGTAAGGAGGGCTAGAATGTAGCCTAGGTTACCTCAGAGGGAGGAGATTACCTTTGGTAAGGTAACTGGGGAGGTGAGAAAGTATACAAAAGCCCTAGCATTAGGTTAGGGGCAAGGGAGTCGACTACTAAACGGATTTTGAGCGAAGCGAAAAATCTATTTTTGGGTGAGATAGCCATGGCGTCCTGATGGAAGGTTCCTTTTTGGTAGCTTCCTTGGGTATATAACTACTAAGATATTCCCAGAGAATTTAACCACGGGTTATCACAGAATTCTAACTTCTGGAGCGAGTATCCTAAAGGTTTCCCTTTAAGACATCGTATATCAACAGGGGACGCATGTATTAACGCGCCACAGAGCTATCTGCACCTCATACAGAGTTAACACTTCGATATGGAGGGACAGAGAATAGCTGGGGAGCTGTTCCACAGCTAATCCCTTCCGTGGCTACTTTTGGTACTCGAGACGTAAACAAACGGGCGCCACCGCTAGATGACGCCACGTCCGTCCTCATCCTGAAGTCAGTTGCTTGCCGATCACCATGATACAGCAGCGCAGGGTGGGACCTGACAAACTGAACGAAGTAGCAGGGAGGGTCCATCAGGACGCCATGGCTATCTCACCCAAAAATAGATTTTTCGCTTCGCTCAAAATCCGTTTTTTGGGCTCAAGCCATGGCGTCCTGATGGAAGAGTACCAGAGAATCAATGTATCGTGGTAGATTTTCCCCTTGTAGTGGAAGTGCCTAGGGCTTTGACAGGATAAGCATAGTAACCTCAATAAGAGAACCGATGGGAAGAAAACTTCCTGCCCCCCCTGGCAGCGAAGTCCCAACGGACCATGCCGAAGATCAAAGTGGTCATCGAAGGGCTACTCACCTTGCTGGGAGAACATGAAGAACTCAGAGACAAGACTGAATGATTGGCATTCATATAGGAACATTCACAAAGGCAGACAAGTGGTGGTTAGGCACTGTATGTGAATAGAGTCGTCTGGTCTCTAAGGTATGATGTAAGTAAGTATTCGAGTAGGAATATTACATTGCAGAAGTGAGTATATGATAAGGGTTGAACCCTTAGTCATCTTCATCGACATAAGAGGAAGGGGATAATAAAACTATGACAGTCATGTATTTCATAGTATAAGTAGGAGCGGATTGAGACGCACAAGTAATAAAATAGAAATTTTATTTCACCATTGCAGAACATGTTAAGGAAATGCAATAAAATTGTAAAAGTTATTTACAACAAATTATAATGTACATAGTCATGAAAGACTTGCTCTTGAATCTGAAATGGAATTTCAAACTATTAGTAGGCACTCGTTCCAAAGGAACGTCAGTCTATTAAAATAAAACACATCATGCTCTAGGCATGCGGCACTCATGTGACGACTATGACATTTCACCTGGGAGAAGAACAGTCTATGAAAAAGCACTAAGTGTTTTTTAAAACACTACGTATCACGCGAGGGTCAACATAGGCACCCGAGGAGTTAGAGTCCCAAGTAACTCACTGTTCTATGCAGAGTTAGGTGCAGGTTTCATAACACTACCTGCGGCTACCACAAATGTTTCACTTCGTGCACTTGTTTCGCATAATGTTTGAAGAAAACACGCGAGGATTTCCAGCCTGTGAAACTCTTAAGACTCTTAAGACTTTCGAAATCCATACTCTGAAAGAAATTCAGAGACGATGCAACTTTTCTAGGATCGTGACCGGCGGGTGAACTGTCAGGATCCGCTCTGCGAATGAAGTAGGTGATTTTCGCTCTTAGTTGTTACAGTGACAGGTCGCTGTCCGAAGTTTCTCCTTTAAAGAGTTGGCCTCCACCAAAGTCCGAAGTTCTATGAAGATAGACCTTGAGGCTCTCTACTGGACATAGAGAGGCATCTTCTTTCAGGGGGCATAATCTCCAAGGGCCCCATCTTTTGGTGGGTAATTCGTTTTTGGCGAGAAACGTCGGATCCGGGAAGAGGGTAAGGTCACCTGAATCTGTAAACAGGATGTGGCCCTCGTCCCTTGATAATGCCACTATTTCGCTGACTCGGGCTCCTGAAGCAAGAGCAAAGAGAAAGATAACTTTCTGAGTCAGATCCTTGAGAGGGCACGAATCATTGTCCAAGTTGGAGGCATACATTAGTGGTCTAGTCAAGGCCGATTTGCAAGTAGAAATCGTGTTGGCTGCCAAGCCCTGTCCGTGAAGGTGAATAAAGAAGGACATGCAAAAATCAATGGTGATTTCCGTAGGATTTTTGCCTTGACGAATGAGACCCATTTTTTCCAGGATGATTCGTATTGCCGTCGTGTGGATTCGGTCTTGTATTCCTCGAGGAAGTCTAGACTTTTCTTCAAGATCCCAAACCTTTTCTTCGCGGCTAGGGAGAGAAAATCATGAGATGAAGGTCCTTGATTTTCGATGATGAAGCGAAGACAGTCGACTTCTGTACTTGCTGGGAGAGTACTGGGCCCGGGAGAGGGATCAGCGTGGGCTGCAGCTCTAGGACCAGGGGGTACCAATTGCTCCGGGGCCACTTGGGAGCCACTAGGGCCGCTGTCCCTTTGAAGGTTCTCAGCTTGGAGAGGATTTTCAGCAGAAGGTTGGTGGGAGGGAACAGGTAGATCTTGGACCATCTGTTCCAGTCCAGTGACATGGCGTCCACTGCCTCTGCCTTGGGGTCCTCGGATGGGGCTACATATCGAGGAAGTTGATTATTGTCGCTCGTTGCGAAGAGATCGGTCTGAAGTTCTGGGACTTGGTGAGAGATGAAGGAGAATGATCTTGCGTCTAGAGACCATTCCGACTCTATCGGACTTGTCCGGGATAGAGCGTCCGCCGTCACGTTGCGGGATCCTTGTAGGTGAACTGCAGACAGGTGCCATTTCTTCTTCTCTGCCAGACGGAAGATTGTCAGAAGCACCTGATTATCTGGGGCGATCTTGAGCCTTGGCGATTGAGACATCAAACTACCACCAAGTTGTCTAGGGATAGACGAATATGGATCGAGAGAGGCGGGGAGAGTTTCTTCAGCGTTAGAAGGACCGCCATGGCCTCCAAGATGTTGATGTGAAACGTCTTGAATGGGGGAGACCATGTGCCTTGAGCCTATTTTTGGTGGGAGTGACCTCCCCAATCCTCCAGCGAAGCATCCGTGTGGATGTTGAGTGATGGAGGTGGGTGTTAAAGAGGAATGGACCTTTTCAGGGCCTTTGCTTCCGACCACGGCTTGAGGAGCAGCCGAAGTCTGTTTGGGAGCCGTCTCTTGAGGTCTCTTCGAGCGATGGATGCGGAACGTCTCCAGACTCCCGCGGCATCCTTTAGCTGTGCACGTAGCACTGGGTTTGTCACTGAGGCGAACTGTAGAGAGCCTAGAACTCGTTCCCGCTGACGTCTTGAGATCCGTTTGGATTTCAGCAGTCGCTTGACAGACCCTGCTATTTCCTTCCTTTTCTTCTGGGGGATGGAAAGGCGGTGTGACTGAAGGTTCCACTGGGTTCTTAGACATTGGAACCTTTGAGCTGGAGAGAGGCGAGATTTCTTCGCGTTTATCTTGAATCCCAGGTGTTCTAGGAACTGGGTGACTTTGTTGCAGGATTTTAAACAATTCTCGGGCGATGGAGCCCAAGCTAGCCAGTCGTCGAGGTAGGCCATCACCTGGACGTCTCGGAGGCGCAGCTGTTGAACAATGGCATCTGCCAGCTTTGTGAAGATCCGAGGGGCCACGTTGAGGCCGAAGGGCATGGCCCTGAAGGCGTAGCTTTTCCTTTTGGAGTCGAAATCCTAGGTAGGAGGAAGCGTGGTTGTTCATTGGAATGTACCAATAGGCATCCGCCAGGTCTATGGAGACCGTGTAGGAACCCTGAGGCAGAGGGGTCCTTATCTGATGAAGAGTCAGCATCTTGAACTTGTTGTTCGCTATGAACTTGTTGAGGGGGGATAAGTCTAGAATGACTCTGAGCTTGTCTGAGTCCTTCTTGGGGACGCAAAACAGTCTCCCTTGGAACCTGGTTGACTTTACCCTCCTAATCACCTTCTTGTTCAAGAGATCTAGGACATATTCTTCCAGAAGGGGGGGAGATTGTTGGAAGAATTGCTGGAAGGTTGGGGGTGGTTGAGTCCAACTCCAGCCTAGACCCTTGTCGACGATGCTGTGTGCCCAGGGATCGAAGGTCCGACGATCCTGGAATTGGCGGAGTCTTCCTCCCACCGGAAGCACTTCATTGCTTCTGGTGTCCCGAGGGTGTACCACCTCGGCCGCTAGCTCCCTTTCCTCCTCTGCCTCTGGAGGGACGGCGAGATGCGTCTCTTGCCTGCACCTATGCTTGAGCCTCAACCTTTGGGACGAAAGGTAGTCATCTGTTGCTCAAAGGCAGGGGTGAAAACCGGTGATTGGGGCAAGACCGGTTGGGTGACCAGCTGAAAGGTCTGTTGTGGCTGAGCAGCCACTTGGGGAGTAGCGGGTCCCGGAAACTGCTGTCTCTGTTGACGTTGTTGGGGTTTCGGCTTGGAGGACCTCCTCTTAGGTTGAGGGCCGTCGTCCTGAGAGGATTTCCTTTTCTTCGACATGCCCCACTTGTGAAGAAGGTTCCTGTTCTCCGTGGCGGCCTTGTCGGTAATCTCTTTCACTAGACCAGAGGGAAAGAGGTGCTTACCCCAGATGTTGGAGGAAATCAGCCTCCGGGGTTCGTGTCTCACTGTGGCACTTGAGAACACGAATTCACGACAGGCTCTCCGAGCCTTCATGAAGCTGTGTAATTCCTTGACTACAGTCACCAGATGCGTCTTGGCGAGCACCATGTAGTGGTCGGGGACTCTAGTGTCACCGGCCATGACGTCAAGCTGGACCTGGAGGGACATGGATGCGGCAAGTCTTTCTTTCGTATCTTGTTCCCGACGAAGGAGGTGGTCATTAAGTTTCGGGAGGTCTCCGTTAAACTGACGTCCAGCAACGTCAGGATCTAGTTTTCCCACCACGAAGGTATGTTGGACATCCTTCCAGTGTCGAGCATCGGGGGGAGTGACCAGGGAGAAGGGTCTGCACTCCTCCAGTGCAGGGAAAGGTTTCCCTTCTTCCACTGCCCTGTGTACCGCTGCGAAGGCCTTTTCCACGAAGGGGAGGATCGCATCATCAGGTGCGACGTAGGTAGGGTGCTTCTTGCTCAACGCCGGAGGCTTTGAGCAGGTAAAACCCCTACTTTTAAGGGTGTTGGCCATCATAGCCTGGGCCTTCGGAAGATCGAACACTATCACCTCCTTAGGTTCGGTCTCTTCTTTAGAGGCAGGTTTGGATCGAAGCCGGACGTAACAGTCCGGGTAAGCCTCAAAACTTGGGAAGAATTCCACTTCTTCCAGGACAACCGAGCCGACCTTCTACTGATGAAGATCCTGCCTGTTGCGATCGGCATATGCTCGGCATACCTCCAGGGGTTGGCGTGCGAGCATGCAGGGAGGTCCTTAACCGAATTCCTTTTCGGCTCCTTGGAACTTCCCATGGTCCTGATGTATTCGTGTGTCTCACGGAGTTTCTTGTCCATGATGGCTTCGAGTGTCCAAAACATCTCCTGGGCGCTGGTTGGGATGGGGTCCGGGGTGGCGGAGGTAGACGGGAGTGATACTTCCGTCGATGTAGGAGTTGGGGTGGTGGTGGAAGGCGGAGCGACCTCTTGCTCCGACCCAGCGTAATCCACTTGATCCTACTCATAGTCCAATTCTTCGGCCATGAGGTTCCTCTCCGTTGTCTCCGACACTTCCGACATACATTCCGCGTTGTCGGTATCCAGGCGACACTCGTGCATGGACTGAGCCATGACAACATCGGGTTCCACCGTGATCTGGACGGTGGGGATCTGATCCTTGGGGACCATAGAGTCTGGGGATGCCTTTGGGAACAGTAAGGCCTTCAAGTCTTCGGTGGCAAGGTACGGTCCAGTGGCGTTCTTTTGGAAGCCACGCACCCATTTGCGTAGCTTCTCTCGAGAAGCGTCCCTAACTTCCGCTGAGGGAGGGTTATTGAACGCCTCGACCAGGCGTTCCTGGTAGACCGTACAGTTCAGTGGGTCCCAGAACTTCAGATCACCTTTTTTGTTTGCACAAGGGGCGTGAGTCCTACACGCCGTGTGCCCATAAAAGTGCGGGCGCTTCACTCCACAGAAGCCATGGTCGCACTTCACGTACTCCTCCTGTAAGAGAAAGAGGACATTAGTATGGGGGAGTCATAAGGATGACTTCTATTTTAAGGTTAAGTATTAAGTGATTAATCTTTAACCTAATATTCAGTGGTAGAAATACTGTGACGTTCAGAGAGTGGGCGGAAAAGAAGGAGATAGACACATCCTCCGTGTAACCCGCCCGGACGGTTACCGTAACCTTATCCGTAGGCAATTTGTTGTGACCGAGGACACAGGGCAGAATTCCGCATAGCATGCCGTGTAGGCAGTGGGAATTCTAGTGGGGATTGCCAAGGATATAGAACTGGGACTGAGGCCACTCAGACCCAAGGATTGGGAACGTAGAAGATTTCATAGGGTAACGGTTTCCGGTAACCGGCCGTGCTAAGATACACGTAACATGCTGGAAATCTGTGATATGCAAGAAGACAGCATGGTTACTAATGGAACGGTAAGGCAATACCTATCCATTATGTAATCAAACCATCTGGTTGCGATGTAGGGTTATCAACATCAGATGATAGCTAGTAGAAGGGGGTGCAAGTCGCCTTGACGCCTCCGGAAGGCTCCGGCAGACCTCCGGCATGCCGGAGGCCGCTCCAGCAGAGTTTCTGGCATTAGGGAAGACAATATAGAAGTCAAGAGTAATACCAGGGTGGCGGCCGCCGGCACAGCGGCGGCACGCCGGCGGGGAGCGGCGGCTCCGGCAGCCGGAGGTTGCCGGATTGGTGACAGGAACAAGGATGGTTATAGCAGAACCGGACTTCCGGCAGCGGATGCCGGCACTCCGGGGGCCGGCCGGCGGCCGGACAGCCAAGCTATGAGGAAGGGGGAGAGCCATCGGCTGGAAGCCGGCGGCAGGCGGCAGTCCCCCGGCACACGGAGGACTGGCGGCCAAGGGGGTATGGGGGGAGTCACCAAGGTAGGAGGTGGGTATCGCCGACAGTGGAGGCGGCAAGGGACCGGCACCCAGATAGTGAAAGAGACAGAGGGAGGGATGTAAGGGGTCCAGCCATGGACTCCCAGACATCCCCCCTGAGAGGGTGTACCCATGATAGAGGCTGGCTCTATCACCCAGAAGCAGGGGCCGCAGAGGACCGGGAGCTAGGGTAGCCCAAGGGAGGGCTAGGGGACACCCAAAGGGGGGGGGAAGACCCCTGCATACAGAACACATCCAGTGGCTAACCCCATAGGACACTATGAAGGGTATATGTACCAGAGCGGACTGTACACAGAAGCTCAAGGTAGCCCTATCACTCCACCCTAAGGAGGAGTTGTAGGACAGGGGACAGATGGGTATAGACTAACCTAAGTATAGGCTAGGCTATACAAGAGATAGGTGGGGAGGGGAGAAGAGAAGAGTCTTCCATGGAAGGGGTTCTGTACCAGAGCGGCCACTAAGGAAGGGAGGACACTCCCTAACCTAAGGTAAGGCAGCCTGACTGAAACGGTGCATGGGTACAGTTTCAGCAAGGAACAGAATGACCCTTCCAAAACCTAACCTAGAGCAGGGATGTACGTCCTGAACTAGGAAGGATAGAAGACATATCGCTATCGCAGGAAAGTCGTAGACTTAGTCCTAGCAATAGAGGAAAGACTAGCCGTTCCTCACTCTCAGGCGCAACCCTAAGGGGGGTTCATTCCCTTAGGGAGGACAGAGAGGCGATAACATACTCTGATAAGAGCTTGATCCCCTTACGTGGTAGGGGGAGCAAGGCTACACAGAGGGAATGCCCAAGGGCAGGGGGATGAAGGAAGCATATATGGGTCCTACATGTAGGTAAGGTTAGGAAGGCACACTAACTAACCTATCCCCTATATGGTCCCTGAAGGCGAAAACACTTGCATCACAGTCAATAGTATTGTAAAATAATGCCACTATCTTCATAAGTAAGCTTAGGATCACTGATAAAATCATGCATGAACACTAATATAGGCGCTCTGGCCTGGGGGCTATAGTAGCCAACTGGTATGGGGTCAATCGATGACCGGTAAAAAAGCGTCAAAACACGATATAAAAGTTCCTAGCTATGAAGACTAAATAAACTAATATTATCGATTAGTAAATAAGGCCGGAAGCGTTGTTGTGGCTAACTAAATAAGGCATGCAGAACAACAACGACGCCATAAAATGGCGGGTCCGGTAGAGGCACAGCTCTGACACAAAACAACAATTATCTCGAAAAGTAATATTTACTTTACGGTCAGAGCTTAACTAAACAATACTGGAACCTTGTACTCAACTTTCCAGAAGAAGGCGAGGCCGAAGGTAGCGACATGATAAAGATGCAAGACGATAAAGTTAGCACAGGGAAAATCCGTCTAAGTAAGGCGAGCTACTGTACAAAGGATGAGGACGGACGTGGCGTCATCTAGCGGTGGCGCCCGTTTGTTTACGTCTCGAGTACCAAAAGTAGCCACGGAAGGGATTAGCTGTGGAACAGCTCCCCAGCTATTCTCTGTCCCTCCATATCGAAGTGTTAACTCTGTATGAGGTGCAGATAGCTATGTGGCGCGTTAATACATGCGTCCCCTGTTGATATACGATGTCTTAAAGGGAAACCTTTAGGATACTCGCTCCAGAAGTTAGAATTCTGTGATAACCTGTGGTTAAATTCTCTGGGAATATCTTAGTAGTTATATACCCAAGGAAGCTACCAAAAAGGAACCTTCCATCAGGACGCCATGGCTTGAGCCTAAAAAGATCATCGAAATCCCTTGTATACTTCCTAGAAGGCGAAAAACATATGTGCAATCACTGAATCTTATATGTATAAATGCCTAATATCTTCATTTCGTAACTTAACACTAGGAACACTTATTATATCATGCATGAAAGTAAACAAAAACACCTAGACTATCAAGCCTAGGGGCTAGGCTAGCAATCTAGCATACGAATCGCCTACCTACACTCGCCGAAATTGAATACTGTCGGCATAATATAACTAATTCCTAGCAATGAAGACTAAATAACGGATTTTGAAGCGAAGCGAAAAATCTATTTTTGGGTGAGGTAGCCATGTCGTCCTGATGGAAGTTCCTTCATTAGTAGCTTCCTAGGTTATATTTGACTACAGTGATATATCCCAGAGAATTTACCAAAGGGTATCCAGAATTCTAACTCCTGGAGCGAATATCCCTTAAAATTGGATATCGCGTAATCAGAGGACGTATTCTTGACACGTTTCATAGCTATCTACACCCCTAATAGCGTTTCCGCTTCGAGGGGAAAAAGTGGCAAGAATATAGGAGAGTCGTTAAAGAGGCAACGCTCTCGACACTCCTACTGTACTGTAAATAGTGCGCCGAATCGACACCGCAAGGCGCCACCAAGCCATTCTTTGTAGCTTTGTAGGTGTTACAGATACAGTACCATAGGGAGGGATTCATTATCCTTTTGTCAAAAAGAGGGTGGGTCCATCAGGACGACATGGCTACCTCACCCAAAAATAGATTTTTCTCTTCACTTCAAAATCCGTTTTTTGGGCTCAGGCCATGTCGTCCTAATGGAAGTTTACCAGAGCATTAATGTATCTGTGGATTTTCAATAGTGCCGTTATCTCGAGATAAATATTTCCTATTTGGTCTTCTAGACCTAGAGACACTTGATGTTACCGTTATACATCAATTAACTGATCATAAACTATGTCAGTTCTTCGCAGGAAGGGTAGACTCTTAGGAAAAAACCCGAGGATTGTGAGTTCAAGGAACAATCTAGCGAACAGTTTGTATATTAGTGTCATCATATACATAAAGTATAGTTTGTACTTAGATGGTATAACTCTGTATAGGTTACTGATACCGCCCAAGTATGTCTGAAAAGAGACAGACAGGTTTATATACGTGTAGGAAACCTTAGTTCAGTAAAATAAACATTTTAGTACAATCAGTTCTTACCTGTTTGCTTGGAACAGTCTTAACCTTAGTTCCCCAATATTTTCTTAAATATTAAAAGAATCAAGGATGCTCTGACTTTATTCTTAATCTAGAATGTTTGAGGCGAAAGAGACGCAAAGATTCCTTCTATTGTTTATTACAAAAATAGAAATCATGGTTGTATTCAATTACATCTTATGCAGAACAATTCTGCATAAAAGCATAAATAGTAATAACAGAATTAAAATAAGTTTCACCTGAAAAGGAAAACATTAGCCACTCTAAGGGAAATATAGAATTTCACTATGTATTCTGTTGTTACTAGGAACACTGTGCATATAAGTATGCCTGGCACTTGTGTCAGTCTATTATGCTTAATGTCACCTGTGTAGAGAGAACAGTCTATAGTGTTATCACTAAACACAATACTCAACATGATATGTCTTACGAGTCTATCATGTAAACCCTTCACTAAAAGTCCCAATTAGTGCACTATTCTTCGTAGTAATCAAGCGGCAGGTTTTATAACACTGCCTGCCGCCACCACAGGAAATTTTATTTCATGTAATTGCTTCGCATAGTGTTTGAAGAACTCTGGATGACTTCCATCCAGTATAAGCACGCAGGCTTTCAAACTACATCGTCTGAAAGAAATTCAGAGACGAGGCAACTTTTCTCGAATCATGACCTGCGGGTGTACTGTCTGGATCCGCTCTGCGTATAAAATAGGTGATTTTCGCCCTTAACTGTTTCAAGGATAATGTTGAACCAGACGTCTCTCCCCTGAAAAGCTGACCTCCCTTAAAGTCTGAAGTTCTACGAAGATAGACCTTTAGGCATTCTACTGGGCAGAGGGATGCTTCTTCCTTCAGTGGGCAGATTCTCCAGGGACCCCATCTCTTAGTGGGCAGCTCGTTCTTGGTGAGAAACGTCGGGTCCGGAAAGAGGTTCAGTTCTCCAGAGTCTGTGAACTGAATGTGGCCATCATCCCTCGAGAGGGCCACTATTTCGCTAACTCTGGCTCCTGAGGCTAGTGCAAATAAAAATATCACCTTTTGAGTCAAGTTTTTCAGCGAGCAATCCTCATTTTTCAGAGTTGATGCTATGTGAAGAACCTTATCTAAAGACCATGAAATGGGCTTTGGAGGAGCTGCGGGCTGAAGTTTAGCGCAAGCTTTTGGAATCTTGTTGAAGATTTCATTAGAAAAGTCTACCTGGAAGGCATATAGTATTGGTCTGTCTAGGGCAGATTTACATGTAGTAATCGTGTTGGCTGCTAAACCTTGTTCATGAAGATGGATGAAGAAGGACAAGCAGAAATCCGTAGAAATCTCCTTAGGTTTCTTCGCCTTGACAAATGCCACCCATTTCTTCCAGGAAGACTCATATTGTCTTCTTGTTGACTTTGACTTGTATTCGTCTAAGAAGTTAATACTGTCTCTAGAAATCCCGAACCGTTTCTTGATCGCTAGGGCGAGAAAATCATGAGATGAAGGTTCTGGGTTTTCTCTGATGAAGCTGAGACAGTCAATTTCTGCACTTGCTGAGTCAGAACTGGGTCCGGCAACGGGATCAGCTTCAGGCGTAGTTCCGTTATCAAAGGGAACCAAACACTGTTGGGCCACTTGTGGGCCACTATTGCTGTTATCCCTCGAAAGGATCTCAGTTTGTCGAGGACTTTCAGCAGAAAGTTGGTTGGAGGGAACAGGTAGATCTTGGACCACCTGTTCCAATCTATGGACATTGCGTCTGTCGCTTCCGCTAGAGGATCCTCGTACGGGGCTACATACTGGGGTAGCTTCTTGTTGTCGCTCGTTACGAAAAGATCTATCTGCAGTCCTGGGACTTTGCGTAATATGAAGGAGAATGATTTTGCATCTAGGGACCATTCTGACTCTATCGGGTTGACCCTGGATAGAGCGTCCGCTGTCACATTGCGGAACCCTTGAAGGTGGACTGCTGACAAGTGCCATCTTTTCTTCTTCGCTAGACGGAGGATGGCTAGTATCACTTGATTTATGTGAGGCGATCTCGAGCCTTGTCGGTTTAGGCATCTCATTACAACTTCGCTGTCTAGAACCAGACGGATGTGGATTGAGCAGCGAAGTTCCAGTTTCTTCAGAGAGAGAAGAACTGCCATGGGTTCCAGAAAATTGATGTGGAAGGTCTTGAAGAGGGGAGACCAGGTTCCCTGGACTTTCCGATGATGAGAGTGACCTCCCCACCCCTCTTTTGAGGCGTCCGTGTGAATGGTGACTGCCGGTGGAGGTGGTTTCAGAGAAGGTGCCTTGCTCTTCAGGTTCTTGGCTTCCGACCATGGTTTGAGTAGTGATCGCAGACGATTTGGAATCGGTCTTTGTAGATCTCTTTGAGCGTTTGATGCGTAGTTTCTCCAAACTCCTGAAGCATCTTTTAATTGTGCTTTCAATATTGGATCTGTCACTGAGGCAAACTGGAGGGACCCCAACACTCTCTCCTGTTGCCTTCTTGATATCCTGTCAGATTGAAGAAGTGTCTTGACAGATCCTGCTATCTCTTTCCTCTTCTTTGATGGAATGGAAAGGCAGTGTGACTGTAAATCCCAGTGGATGCCCAGCCACTGGAACTTTTGAGCTGGAGATAGACGAGACTTTTACAAGTTGATCTTGAATCCTAAGTGTTCCAGGAACTGGATCACTTGCTTGAAGGCTTGCCTGCACTCTTCCTCGGATGCTGCCCACACCAGCCAGTCGTTCAGGTAGGCTACTACATGGATCCCCTTTAGGCGTAGTTGATGAATGACTGCATTCGCAAGCTTGGTGAATACCCTTGGGGCTATGTTTAGACCGAAGGGCATGGCTCTGAAAACTTACTTTCTTTTCTGTAGTTTGAACCCTAGGTAGGGGGAAACTTGATGGTTGATTGGAACATGCCAGTACGCATCCGTCATGTCTATGGAGACTGTGTATGCCCGTTTGGGCAAAAGGGTCCTTATGTGTCGAAGCGTCAGCATTCTGAATTTGTGGTTCAATATGAACTTGTTGAGTGGTGATAAGTCCAGAATGACTCTGAGCTTTTCCGAATCCTTCTTCGGAACACAAAATAGCCTTCCTTGGAATCTGATGGACTTTGCCTTCCGTATAACTCTTTTGTTCAGGAGTTCCTGAACATATTCTTCCAGAATGGGGGTTGAGTGCTGGAAGAATTGAGGAAAGTTTGGTGGAGTTAAGCTCCAACTCCACCCTAGTCCGTTCTTGATTAGGCTGTGGGCCCAGGGATCGAAGGTCCAACGATCCCGAAAGAGGAGAAGTCTCCCTCCTACTGGTAGCATCTCACTTGGAGTGCCGGTTGGAGGACTTGCCTCCTTGGCCACGTCTACCTTTGTTACCCCTACCTCTGAAGGGGCGTCTAGAGGATCCTCGAAAGGAACCTCGAGACTTTGGCCTAAAAGTCATCGATTGGCTTTCAAAGACTGGGGTGAACACCGGCGATTGGGTTGCCAGCGTTTGGGGCACCAGTTGGAAGGTGGTGGGTGATTGTGCCACCGTCTGGGGCATCGTGGCCACGGGAAGCTGTTGCTGTTTTCTAGGCCAAGAGGGCCCTCTTGGTCGTTTTGATTTATTCTTCGGCTGGGGACCCTCGTCAGCGGAAGATTTTCTTTTTGAGGACAAGCCCCACTTGGAGAGGAGATTCCTGTTCTCCGTAGCGGCTTTGTCCATGACCTCTGTGACCACTTCGCTTGGGAAGAGGTCTTTTCCCCAGATATTGGAGGCTATGAGCTTCCTTGGTTCGTGTCTCACCGCAGCTGAGGCGAACACGAACTCTCTACTAGTCCGGGCTTTGATAGAGTTGTACAAGTCCTTGGTGACTGTCGCCAAATGAGATTTGGCGAAGACCATGTACATATCTGGGGTGTCTGGGATGCTTGCCATAGTCTCTAAGCCAGTCTGCAGAGACATGGAAGCAGCAAGACGTTCTTTAGTCTCTTGTTCCCTGCGCAGGAGAGACTCTGACAGCTTCGGGAGGTCTTCGCCGAACTGTCGTCCAGCAATATCTGCCTCCAGCTTCCCAACTGTGAAGGTGTTATAAACATCCTTCCAGTCTTTATCATCTGATGGAAAAGCAAGGGAAAAGGGTTTACACTCCTCCAGTGTAGGGCAAGGTTTCCCTGCTTCGACTGCCTTTAAGGCTGCCTTAAACCCTTTGTCCATAAAGGGGAAGGCACGTTTGGGGTCAGCAATAAAGGACGGGTGCTTTTTGCTGAGAGCCAGCACCTTGGAACTAGTAAAGGCCCTCTCTTTCAAGGTGGTTGTATATAAGGCCTGAGCCCTAGAGAGTTCGAGGACAATCGTCTCCTTCGGCTCTGTTTCCTCCTTGGATGCAGGTTCTGCCCTTAGACGGACATAGCAGTCCGGGTAGGCCCCTTTTGCTGGGCCAAAACTCAATTTCCTCTACTGGGATAGTGCCCAGTTTCTCCGAGATGAAGATCTTCCCCCCCGACATTGGCATATGCTCTGCATATCTCCAAGGGTTAACGTCAGAGGAAGCGGGGAGATCCTTGACGTTTATCTTCTTCGGGGCTAAACGTGTTGCAACCAGCTGATGCATTTCCGTCCGAAGAGAAGCTTCTTTCTCGAACGATTTCTTCTGAATGTCCTGCACCATAGACAGCAGTGAGTGCAACATACTCGTGATGGAATCAAACTGGGGTGCAGTAGATGAAGTCGAAGGCACCGGCTCAGTCACAGTGGCTTATGATACCGAAATCGTTTCGGTCTTATCGACTTCAGCCTCAGAAGGTACGTCATCCTCCTGCTCCAGTTCTTCCAGTAGGAGATTGTTCTTAGTCTCCTCTGAGACAACCGACATGTTGTCATCTAATTGTATGCCCTTCAAGGCGTCCGAAACAACAGATTCCATCGGAATCTGTACTAGGGGAATCTCAGGTTGAGCCTGGAGAATGATTGCATCCGCAGATGCCCTAGGGAAAAGACAGTCCCTCATCCTCTCATTAGGAAGGTATGGGCCAGAGGTGTTCTTCTGAAAACCCCTGACCCATTTTCCCAGCGTGTCCCCTGCTGCATCCCTTGACTCAGTAGACTTTTGATCATCAAAAGCCTCTTTTACCAGTTTGTCACAAACGTTACATACCTGTGGGTCCCAGTATTTGAGAGCCCCCTTGGTGACTGCGCAGCGAGCATGGGCCCTGCACACGTCATGGCCGTAGAAGTTCTTGCTACGGACCCTGCAAAAGCTGTTCCCGCACTCGGGATGCTCCTCCTGTAAAGAAAGAAAGCATATAAGTATTCGGTGAAATTCTCAGATTTCAGCATACATATTTTTTAAAAATATTAGCTTGGATAGAGTAAGCTAGAAGATAGGAAAGACACCTACTTGTGTTTCCTGTCCAGCCCATTGCTATGACCACCTCCAATATTGAACAATAAATTCTTAACGAATTTTGTATGGGAAGATAACATCCTTTGATATAAAGTGTCATCTTAACACAATGTCCCAGGTTCAATATTGGGGGTAAATTAATGGTTGATAACCATTAAGTGGTAGAGAGGATCATTCTCTTATATGTGATGGTCTCACAATAGGCTGCCCATGAAGCACCTTGTAGGTTGGAAAAAACTTTTTGGGCTACAGCACTGACTGGCGGCGGTATGCCGCCAGACCTGCTCGGCCTGCCGGCATACGCCGGGCCTGCCGGCACATGCCAGGCCTGCCGGCATATGCCGGGCCTGCCGGCACATGCCAGGCCTGCCGACATATGCTGGGCCTGCCGACATATGCCGGCCTTGCCGACATATGCCAGCCTAGCCGACATATGCCGGCCTATTCTGGGCTATTGAAAGCAGTTACTGTCTTCAGATCTATATTTTGGGTGGCCGACTGCCGGCCGACAACTTAGTTGCCGGTCACTGGTCATAGTATGTTTATTGTCGGTGGGTTATCGCTAAAAGCTGCCGGCGGCTGGCCCAGAATAAGGAAAGGTAGAGAAAAAGAGAAAGGATGGAGGAAGGCAAAGGCTCAGCCTTGCCGGCCTACATCCCGAATGAGGGTTCAAGTGGAAGGGGGAATTATATTCGGGTTTCCACCCAACCATATCCCATCCATATAGGCTATGGAAGGCAGTCCAAGGGAGGACTGAAGAACACTCTAATGATATGAGGGTACCTGCCTGCAGCCAGCTCGGCCGGCAGCAGACAGGGAACCTCAGGCCAGTTCTATAGATTACCCTTAGGGTCAAATGTAGAATGACGGACAGGGAGGGTGATGGTTCATCCAACACAAAAGAGACAGCGGGGAAGGGGGAAAAGTGCTATAAGTAATTTCTCCCGGTTGGGTTAGTCAAGTGAGAAAGCGGCCATAGGACACAATCTCGCAAGAGAACAGAATCTCGTACCAGGTATCTTAGACAATGAAGAAATCATTTCTTCGGTCTAAGATCCACTAGCACAGGACTGTCTGCTAGACCGAGGAAGGAGGAATTGTAAAACAAAAACCTCCTCGTATGGTCTAGGGAGGCCTAGCCTCCTGTATAGATAACTTATCCTGACTTGGGAAATCAGTTCACCGATACAGTAAGATGCCTAACACAGACTTTACTCTGATGTCCCGTTCTAAACTCAAAAACCGACTCAGTGGTTAAGAGAAAGAAACAAAACACCTTAGTAAACTTTGCCAGAACTCAGTTCACAGCAAAGCTAACTGAGGGTAGCCTAGGCTTATCAGAGGGAAGGGCAATTGCTCTTAAATCTCGCCAAGAGATTGGTATCAACTTAGTAGGAATAGGAGGCATCAACCTCACCTTAGAAGACAATACAAGAGCAATTGGGGACATGTATGAAAGTATACTAAAGCCCCTAGGCTAGTAAGTCTAGGAGCAT
>NC_090725.1:105871264-105876264 GCF_036898095.1 Palaemon carinicauda | reverse complement strand
ACTCCCTCCATGTTTTGTTAAAGTTTTTGTTTATATAGGAAATATTTGTTTTAATGTTTCTGTTCTTAAAATATTTTATTTTTCCTTGTTTCATTTGCTCACGGGGCTATTCTCCCTGTTGGAGCCCTTGGGCTTATAGCATCCTGCTTTTCTAAATAGGGCAGCTAAGCTATAACCCTATTTAGAAAAGCAGGATGCTATAAGCCCAAGGGCTCCAACAGGGAGAATAGCCCCGTGAGCAAATGAAACAAGGAAAAATAAAATATTTTAAGAACAGAAACATTAAAACAAATATTTCCTATATAAACAAAAACTTTAACAAAACATGGAGGGAGTGAAATAAGATAGAATAGTGCGCCCGAGTGTACCCTCAAGCAAGAGAATCTCTTCAATATTTCCCCCTTTCAAAGTTTCTCAGACAATTCATAGTGAAATCCTATTGTTTGTGGCTAAATACGACTATTTCTCCCTCTTAGCAAGTAATAATAATAATGATAATAATAATAATAATAATAATAATAATAATAATAATAATAATAATAATAATAATAATAATAATAATAATAATTCATTGGAAAGAGTAAGAATATCAACAATTGAAAGAAAGGTTCACCTCACAGTTGATCTAATAATCAGAAGGGCAGATTTGAATGATTTACCGTATGTGTTTTATTTCCCGCACTGATAATAGAAAAACCCGTTTAAGCTTGCCATCGCATGTTTTACTTTGTTTTAATTCTTGTGACATTCTTGCTCGCAACTGCTTGTATATAGGCTCGTCATCTGTTGTGTAAACGTTACTTGCGTTCAGCTCGCCTCTTTGTTAGCACATAACAACCACTAAGCACAATGACTTCAAATTCTCAAGAAGTAAAATAGTTGTCATATATATATATATATATATATATATATATATATATATATATATATATATATATATATATATATATATGTGTGTGTGTGTGTGTGGGTCAGGACGTATTCTATGAACTAAATAACAACTGTTCTACTTATTGATAATTTGAAGCCATTGTGCGTGGTGGTAGTTAGGTGCTAACAAAGAGACGAGCTGAAGGCAAGTAACGTTAACTCAACAGATATCTAGTTTATATACAAGCAGTTGCGAGCAAGAATGTCACAAGAGTTCAAACAAAGTAAAAACATGCGATGGCAAGCTTAAACGGGGTTTTCTATTATCAGAGCGAGAGATACAGAAAGCAATAGCATTGCAGTATATGAGCGTGTATGAAACAGGTACGGTACATCATTCAAATCTGCCCTTCTGATATTATTATTATTATTACTAGCCAAGCTACAACCCTAGTTGGAAAAGCCAGATGCTATAAGCCCAAGGGCTCCAATAGGGAAAATAGCCCAGTGAGGAATAATGAGATCTATTGTGAGTTGAAGCTTTCTTTCAACTGTTGATATTCCTACTCCTTCCAATGAAATAAGCTTTTCATCAAATCTCTTTAATATTTCTCCATTTCAAAGTCTCTCAGGTAATTCATAGTGAAATCTCATATATATATATATATATATATATATATATATATATATATATATATGTATGTATATATATATATATATATATATATATATATGTATGTATGTGTATATATGTATAAAATATATATATATATATATATATATATATATATATATATATGATATATACATGTATACATATATATACAGTATATATATTATATATATATTATATATATAATATATATATGAATGTATATATATGTATATATATATGAGAGAGAGAGAGAGAGAGAGAGAGAGAGAGAGAGAGAGAGAGAGAGAGAGAGACTCCCCATCACGTTAAAGTTGAACAACAGTTTTTTTGGTTTTTCTCACAGGGTTTGAAAGCAACATGTACTGTGGGACAAAAAGTTCCCAGGCACATAAGGGCGCGTGTGTCTGTGTGAAAAGTTCGTGGTACTTAGAAATGCTTTAGGCTTGTTTTCCTTACCTTTCACATCATAAAAAAAAAGTCATAGAAAAATCATGGCTACAGAGTGCCACTATTGTTGAAATTTAAAGTTCCCTTGCTTGAGAGCGCACTGTTCTGTCTTGTTTTCACACCATGAAAAAAAAATTCATGAAAAAAAAAAACATGGCTACAGAGTGCCACTATCGTTAAAATTTAGTTCTCTTGCTTGAGGGTGCACTGTTCTGTCTTGTTTCTCTTCCTCTTGTTTTGTTAAAGTTTTTGCTCTTTATATAGGAGATATTTATTTTGATGTTGTTGCTGTTCTTAAAATATTTTATTTTAATTGTTAATTACTTCTCCTATTTCATTGTTTCCTTTCCTCACTGGGCTATTTTCCCTGTTGGAGCCCCTGGGCTTATTGCATCCTGCTTTTCCAACTAGAGTTGTAGATTAGCACGTAATAATAATAATAATAATAATAATAATGATAATAATAATAATGATAATAATAATAATAATAATAATAATAATAATAAAAGCCCCGAGTCAAATTTTTGTTTGATTCACGTATTTTTGTTATGTTTACATTGTTTTCGTAAGGGAAAGCCATGAATGCAATTTCTTGTGGGTGAGTCATATAGTTTTAATTTTATTATCTGTTCTTAGGTCTTCAGACAGATTTCTAAGCTAGAGGTTTAGAGTAATATAAAGGGGAAGGAATTTTTCCCTAGCACGTTATTTAACATTCGATAATTGAAAATAAAGTTTAATAGGATTTTTTCTTGGAAGTTCTGAAAATTCATCTCCAACGAAGATTAATTCTGAAATTGTTGTTGCTCCCGTTATTGTTTATTATGCAATTACTCATAATTATGTCTTTTTTATAATTCGATTATTGGCATGGAAATGGGTCACTTAAAGTATTTTATTTTTCCTCGTTTCCTTTCCTTACGGGGCTATATTTTCCGTTGGAGCCCCTGGGCTTATAGCATCCTCCTTTTCCAACTGGGATTGTAGCTTAGCAAGTAATAGTAATAATAATAATAAAAGAGTCAGAATGACATTATATAAGGTAAATTTTTACTACGAAGATCCAGAGGGAGGAAGATGAAGTCAATGCATTAATAATGATAAAGGATTACTGAAGGATATTATAGAAGGTAAATTAGAAGGACAAAGACCCAAAGGAAGGAAGATGAAGTCAATACTAGATGACTTGAAGTGAGGGAGGAGGTACGAAGAGCCAAAAGAGGCGACCATAAATAGAGAATTGGGAAGGGCGACTCATGCATGACAGGACCTTCCTTATGGCAGAACAATATATTCAATTTTAATGAGGTGCATTTGTACTGACTCGCAGGGGTGCCCTTTTAGCTCGGAAAAGTTTCCTGCTAGCTGATTGGCTAGGCAAGAAAATTTTAACCAATCAGATAGTTGGAAACTTTCCGCAGTTTAAAGGGCATCCCTGCGAGTCACTACAAATGTGCCTCATTAAAAAAATAATTAGTATAGTAGTAGTAGTAGTAGTAGTAGTAGTAGTAGTAGTAGTAGTGTTGACATTGGTAACTCAATAGCTTACTCAGTTATTGTTACTGGTCTTTTTGTTGTTACTCTTAATTTGATTTCCCCCAAACGTTGATCTTCCTTATCAAACACTCAATCTGGAAATAAATTTTCATTGTTCATATGATTCATATACTTTAAACTTTGATAATGCCATCGTCTTTGATTAAAGATAATCTCTACATTAAAATGCTTAGAGAATGAATTACAAAAGGCCCCGTTCCCTTCTTAAAAAAAACAAAATTAATCCAGTTCAGAGATGAGCAGTAAATGATAGTTATCAAATTCAGTGTAAGTAGCCTTAGTTTAGGTCTAGGCCCTCTTGGTCAGTAGGTTTCCGTTGGGCCAATAATTTCTTATTAAATATTTATTTGATAGTGCAATTTATCAGTTATGAGTTTTATATAAAAGCCCTTGCGAATTTTGTCCGTTTTGTTTCAAGTTGTAATTTTGCATATGGGTTGTAATTATGAGTTTTATATGAAAGCCCTTGCGATTTTTTTCCGTTCTGTCTTCCATGTTGTAATTTTGCATATGGGTTGTAATTATGAGTTTTATATGAAAGCCCTTGAGAATTTTGTCCGTTCTGTAGTCTAAGTTGTAATTTTGCATATGGGTACTAAAAGCTTTAAAAGGGCTCATTATAACAAAAAACTTTCTAATATTTATCCATACAGTGACTTCTAAGGTCCTAAAAATTATCTTTTGAACATTTATGTAACCATATCTAATCTGGACACTTGCTGTTTAACACTCCATATGCATGAAGGAAACAACCAGGTACTTATCCTTTCCCTTAAGATTCAACTAGTTACATTGAAGACTTAACCTCGACAAGGGAAAGTGTCCAAAAATCGTTAATCTGATAGGTGAGATGATATTGTGGCTAACCATGTGACTTTTATAACTAATCACTAGAAACTGAGCTATTACAATATTTGAGCTTAACCTTGTTCGTAGTTTGTATGAGAATGATACCCGAGAGAGAGTAGTTCATCCAACTTTTAACTGGGCTCCACAAGGCACTGGAAGAGTTGGAAGGCCCAGGTCTACGTGGCTGAGGACTATTAAGAATCAATGTAGAAGTATTGATTTAAAAGCTCAAGATAGAGACGACTGGCGAAATCTCACTGGGGCCGTTTGCGTCAATAGGCGTAAGAAGGGATGATGGTGATGATGATTATATATATATATATATATATATATATATATATATATATATATATATATATATATATATATATATATATATATATATATTATTGACATGTAAAGCAATGCGTAGAATATAGAATCCCTTTTGATGGCATTTGGGGACTATGGAAAAGCCTTTGATAGTGTGCACCGTCCAATTTTTTGGAGAGTCGTGCATTATTATGGAATTCCTTTTAAATATGTGAATTTGATTAAGTCTGTTCGTGAGCATAGCAACTGCAAAGTTAATGCTAGTATTTATGTAAAATGGAGACCCCTCTATACATTCCCATGTCAATAA
>NC_090725.1:105851264-105866264 GCF_036898095.1 Palaemon carinicauda | reverse complement strand
TTCAAATAGCCTATGACTTCAATTTGAAATAGTTTTTGCTAGAAATGTTACAATTCTTTCAAACGTTTATTTCCTTGATTTATTAGTATTTTGTAACTTATTTTATTGCGTTTTGAAGAATTTATTTTAATGTTCATGTATGTATTACATAGTTATTATGTTTACATATCTTTGGTCATTCATTTACCTGTATTTCTATACTTCTGTGATGGAACTCACAGCGCAGTAAGGGTGTGGCTGGTTGCACTTTTTCAGGGTGTAACAGGAATTTGTACATCCAATTGTACATATGTGAAACTTTTTGTTTGAAAAACACATTCATCCAAATAAAAAAATAGAAGAATGGCAGGCGTAGCAAAGATTAAAGAGGTGATAATAGTGTCACGACTGAGATGGTGTGGTCATATGTTAAGAATGGATGATGGGGAGAGAGTGAGGAGGTCTTGGGAGGCACCTCTTAGCAGGAGACGATCGAGAGGGAGGCAGAAAATCAGATGGCGAGATAAGGTGAAGGATGACATAGAGAGAAGAGGTTTGGTGGAAGAGGATGCCTTTGATAGAAGGCATTGGAAAAGGCGCATCAAGCAACCGACCCGTTAATGTAGGAATAAGGGTGGGGAACATTTATGACAGGTCATTGCTTTGTTTTGGTTTTAAAAGTTTTCATTTTAATTGACAGCGATTTTAATTATTTTTTGTTAAGCTTTTATTTTTTATGTATGTTGTGTATTCCACAACATGACAAGTGGTTTTTACCTTGCACTACTTATATATATATATATATATATATATATATATATATATATATATATATATATATGTGTGTGTATATATATATATATATATATATATATATATATATATATATATATATATATATATATATATATATATATATATATATCTATATCTCACTCACTAGATCCTGTCCGGAATTCTCCGGGTTGGGTCCTGCATCTGATATCGCTATTCTCTCCAGAGACTTCTATCCAATGCCATCTGTGCCAGCTGCTGAAATGTCTCACCTCTATTTGCTTTCTTGAAGGTTTTCACCCATGAATCTCTTGGTCGTCCTCTCGGTCTATTTCCGGCCACTCGACCATGTAGCACTATCTGTTCCATCCTCTGTACATGCCCAAACCATCTCCTCTGAATATCTTCCACTCTAGTCAGAATTGTGTCCTCAACACCAGCCATTTCTCTCACTCTCTCGTTCGTAATTCTGTCCTCTCATCTTACACTGCAGATTCTTCTCAGACATTTCATTTCAAAGGCTAATAACTTTTTCTCTTCTCTCTTCTTCAGTATCCAGCATTCAGCACCGTATATCACAGTGGGGATTACTGTTGCTCTTAATAGTCTAATTTTCAACTTAATGGATATATTTCTATCTTTCAAGATTCTTCTTAGCCTTCCAAATGCTTTCTGGCCACTTGAGATTCGGTCTTGAATTGCTCTTTCCCTTTTTCCATCTGCTGTGAAAAACACTCCCAAATATTTAAACTCATTGACTTGTTCCACTTCTCCCTCTGATAGCTGTATTTCTAAGGCCTCTCTCTGGCGTCCAATTTTCATACTTTTGGTTTTCTCTGTATTTATCACTAATTCATACCTACTGCACTGCTCCTCCACCATTCTCAACACTCTCTGAAGTTCCTCCTTAGTTTCTGCTAAAAGCACTATGTCATCTGCATATCTCATGTTAGATATTTTTGTCCCTCCTATATCTATGCCACCCTCATAATCTCCAAGTGCCATTCTCATTACCCATTCCAAGTATAGGTTGAAGAGGTGTGGTGATAGCGGGCAACCCTGTATAACCCCACCAGTGGTTATGAACTCTTCTGTTAAACACTTTCCTTTTCTTACTATAGCCGAAGTCCTTTCATACAATCTCCTGATGGTTTCCAGTATTTTTGGTTCTAATCCCCATTCCTTCAAAATCCTAATCATTTCTTCCCTCCATATGGAGTCAAACGCTTGCCTGAAGTCAATAAATACACAATACAGATCTTTTTCCTTCTCCCAGAATTTTCCTATGATTTGTGAGAAGGTGAATACATGATCGATTGTTCCTCTACCCGCCCTAAATCCTGCTTGTCCCTCTTCAATTATTTCCTCTTCTTGCCTTATTATTCTACTTTGTATGATTTTTGCGAAAACCCAGCATGTGGTAATAGACTGATAGGTCTATAATTTTTGCATAAGGTGGTGTCCCCTTTCTTGTGTGTTGTGATATATATATATATATATATATATATATATATATATGTATATATATATATATATATATATATATATATATATACACATATATATACATATATATATATATATATATACATACATATACACACACATATATATACATATACATATATATATAAAATTTTTATCATCTTTTTTCAAATGAGGCATGATTTTTTTTTTTACTTTGCCAACTCCTTGAAATTCACATATCTTTTTAAATATTGCTAAGTTCCTTTCAACCAATATCTAGACCTATTACAAGTGAAAACGTGGTAAACGTGTTCGCCTAGCATTGGCATGGCAGCAGATCGATCCTCGCCGGGACTGAGAGTTTAAGCGGTTTACTGGGGAGGATACTGCTGAGTTGGGCACCACAGTGGGGAGTTAGGCTTGCCCGGCTGACGTTCTGGTGGGTGTCTATTCTGATGAAACTGGAACTGTATATTACCCTATCTCTTTACTCATGTCTTATTCAAGGCTTTTGATATTTTTTATTTTTTAAGAAGAATCAAATTTCAAATTTTATTATATAAAGTGGAATTATTGCCTTTGGAACTTTTCTTATAAATATCATTCATTTGTTATTTATTTTTGATACGAGAGCAAACTAAAGTAAGAAAAAGAAATGGACATGGGCAGGACATATAATAAGAATGACAGATAATAGATGGACATTAGGGTCCATAGAAATTGCAAGAGAAGCAGGGGAAGGAAGAGAAGACGATATATGGACGAACTAAGAAAGTTTGCGGGTGTGGACTAGCATAGATGACCATAAACATATGCAAGTGGAAGGACGATATTTTAACATGTAAGAAAAAGAAATGGACATGAACATGGCATTTAATGAGAATGTCAGATAATTGATGGACATTTAGAATAACAGAATGGGTCCCTAGCGATTGCCAGAGAAGCAGGGGAAGGAAGAGAAAACAATGGATTGACGAGCTAAGAAAGTATGCGGCTGTGGACGGGTATAAAATAATTATAGAAGGACGCAAAAGAAGCCGGGGAAGAAAGAGAAAACGATAGATTGACGAACTAAGAAAATTTGCCTTTGTGGACTGGTATAGAAAGACCATAAACAGACGCAAGTGGAAGGACATGTCTGAGAGCTTTGTTCTGCAGTGGACTATTAACGGCTGATGATGGATGTATATACTGCACGTGTGTGTGTATGTGTGTGTAAACATCATTACCATTGCCATCACATTATAGAGGGAAGTAGTATGTCTCAGGCGGTAATAATTTGATAAACCCTCTCATCATGAGGTTTAATACTACACAGTATTTTAGAAGTTTTATTCCAGCTGTGATCAAGTTGTGGAATGATCTTCCAAAACAGGGAGTAGTTGAATCAGTGGAATTTCAAAAGTTCAAACTTATAGAAAATGTTTTTTATGTTGAACAGACTGACATAAATCTCTTTTTATAGTTTATACATGAACGATCTGTTTTAAGGTTGTTATTGTTCTTGAAATATTTTACTTAAATTGTTCATTACTTCTCTTGTAGTTTATTTATTTCCTTATTTCCTTTCTTTACAGGGCTATTTTTCCCTGTTGGAGACTTTGGGCTTATAGCATTCTGCTTTTACAACTAGGGTTGTAGCTTAGCTAATAATAATAATAATAATAATAATAATAATAATAATAATAATGATGATGATGATTCGCTGGGCTATTTTTCTGTTGGAGCCCTTTGGCTTTTAGCATCCTGCTTTTACAACTAGGGTTGTATGTTAGCTAATAATAATAATAATAATAATAATAATATGGAGATCCTCCCTTCATAAGAAGATCAATTTTTCCTCCATTCCTGGCAATGAAATTTACCTGCCCTAGAGTCAGGAAGAGACTTAATAACAAATAGTAAATAAAGGTAACTGATTTAATAGTTAAACGCCGAGATAAACCCTTTTTTTATTGCTTCTGTCTTACCAAATGATAGACAGGAAGTTCGGGGTCATTGTGGGGTCAGGTCGTCCTTTTTTTTTTTTTTTTTTTTTTTCTTTTTTTAGATAGAAACCATGGGACTGTCACCGTTTAGTTTAACCACGCCATTCTTCATCATTTTTTTATATCTAGGTTTATTTATCTTGTGGATTACAGAGACTTTCCTCATTCATTTTTTCGTTGGGTTTGATTTAACTTTTATAACATATTTACTTCTAGTTGCATTTTTAAATTTATATCAGAAGCAGGTCTTCTTAATGCTATTTAACTTTAATAACATATTTACTTCTCTGGTTTTAATTGAATATTCTTTTAATCTGTATTTATAATAAACGATATCGACGTCAATGACCTTCGATGTCAAGATGCCAGAGAACTTCAAATCAATCAATCAATCAGTCAATCAATCAACCGTTGGGTTTGTTCCTATTTGATGGCAAGGCCTAAGGCTTATACCAAAAAAAAAAGGAAAGCTTGTCTTTCAGCCTATTGGATCCTGTTTGATATTTAAAGTTCTATATACGATTTAGAGGTTTTAAAGTTTTTTCAAAGGCCGCTCATGAATGGCAGTGGCAAGGGACAGTGATAATGCCCTTGCTAGCAGGACAATGCCCTAGAAACTGACATATATACTTATGATCAACACCCAAACTAGGTCTAGGGAGGGCCAGGCAATGGCTGCTGATGATTTTTTTAAGGCTTATAAAAATTGAAAGCTTGTCTTTCAGCTTAGTTGTATATTATTATTATTAATTGCCAAGCTACAATCCTAGTTGGAAAAGCAGAATGCTATAAGCCCAGGGGCTCCAACAGGGAAAATAGCCCAGTGAGGAAAGGGAACAAGGAAAAAATAAATATTTTAAGAACAATAATCTCCTAAATATTTCCTATGTAAACTATAAAAACTTTAACAAAACATGAGGAAGAGAAATTAGAATGTGCCCGAGTGTACCCTCAAGCAAGAGAACTCTAACCCAAGATAGCGGAAGACCATGGTACAGAGGCTATGGCACTACCCAAGACTAGAGAACAATGGTTTGATTTTGGAGTGTCCTTCTCCTAGAGGTTTTAAAGGTTTTTTTAAAGGCCGCTCATGAATGGAAGAGGCAAGGGACAGTGATAATGCCCTAGCCAGCGGAAAATGTCTAGAGACTGATCATATATGCATATTATCAGCACCGAAGCCCCATCTCCACCCAAGCTAGGATCAGGGAGGGCCAGACACTACAAGAAACTATCAAACTTGAGGGGACTCGAACCCCAGTCCGGTAGATCACGGGGCTAGGACGTTTCCAGTAGGCCACCACAAGTCGCAGTATATATTGATACTAAGGCTTATTTAACAGCTCGTCTCAATGATATGTTTTTATTGGAACATGGTTGATGTTTAGAGATATTTGAAGTACAATGTATATAAGAATGACAGACAATATGTGGACTTTGAGAATAACAGAATGGGTCCCTAGAGATTATAAAAGAAGCAGGGGAAGAGAAGACGATGGATTAACGAGCCACTGTTATAAATGACCATACACAGACGCGAGGGGGAAGGAAATGTCTGAGACCCTTGTTCTGCAGTAGACTAGAAATGGGTAGTAATGATGATGATATATGTCAGATAAGAAATGCAACATGATCAAGTTATATTTGTATCCACAATTAATTCTCTTCATAAGTGAGACAAAAATATTCGAACAGATAGAAGTAAAAAGTATTATTGCTTGAACGTCTTTTTTTCTTTTTTTTCGTTTTTACATCCGCCAACGAATTTGGAAGGAGGTTGTGTTTTACCGCGTGTTTGTTCGTTTGTGAACAGCTTCCTGGCCACAATTGTAATGGCAGAGTAATGATACTTGCAGGAATTAACTTATCTTAAAAGCTGAAATCATTAAATTTTGGAAGGTCAAGATCAAAGGTTAAGGTCACGGTCAAGCAAAATGTCTAATTCACGTAATCAGCCATAAGTTTGGACATGGTTGTCACAAAGACTTCAAATTGGAAACTTGGATCTTATTTGAGTGTATGAAAATCTACGCCAATTAATACATATCAAGGTCAATGGTCGAGCAAAAGGTCGAGAAATAAGCTGCCGCGGCGGAGGTCTGCCCTCTACTCAGTGCCTCCCCCTAGTTTAGTATGTTTTCATTTGCTTTTATTTTTTAGTCGCTTGATATATATAGTTATTAAAAAAAACTTTTTATACACCAAAATTGTTACATATTTTACATATGTATTAGGTTTTTCTTTTAACAATTTCCATATGGCATGTTTCGTGAAGCTAACTAACTAAGGATAAGGATAGGGAAGTGGGGAATATGGGGAAAGGATAAGTACCCCTGGATACAATCCAGTTTATAGCCCGAAGGCAGGTACTCGGGATGGGAAAGAATAAGGAAAAATGGAGAAAGAGAAAGAGATAGTAGTAGAATCAGCCTGAGAAAAGAAAAGAGAGGCAGGAAAAGGAAAGTTTTTTTGGTTCCATGTCAAGCCCTTGCTACAGGAGTCCGTTCGTCTGACACCAATTTGATGATTAATAAAAGGTAAGATTGTTCAAAAATTATTATGATTTCGTGAAGCTAATTGCATAAAGTCTACGGTTTACAAAATATTGATTCTACAGATTAAGGCAAACGACGAGGTTTGAAAACTGAACTGAAATATGAAATAAATAGAATTTTGGTCTAAGACTTAGAAGGTTTAAAAACCCTTTGAGACATTAGTGATAGTATATTTGAGTATGATGTCACCGTTACAGTATTCTGACCAGACAGTACTTCATTGGATCCTTCTCTCTGGTTACGGTTCACTTTCCTTTTGCCTACACATACACCGAATAGTCTGGCCTATTCTTTACAGATTCTCCTCTGTCCTCATACACTTGACAACACTGAGATTACCAAACAATTCTTCTTCACCCAAGGGGTTAACTACTGCACTGTAATTGTTCAGTGGCTACTTTCCTCTTGGCAAGAGTAGAAGAGGCTCTTTAGCTATGGTAAGCAGCTCTTCTAGGAGAAGGACAGTCCAAAATCAAACCATTGTTTTCTAGTCTTGGGTAGTGGCATAGCCTCTGTGCCATGGTCTTCCACTGTCTTGGGTTAGAGATCTCTTGCTTAAGCGTACACTTGGGAACACTATTCTATCTAATTTATCTTTTTGTTTTGTTAAAGTTTTAATAGTTTATATAGGAAATATTTATTTTAATGTTGCTACTGTTCTTAAAATGTTTTATTTTTCCTTTTTTCCTTTCCTCACTGGGCTATTTTCCCTGTTTCGGCCCCTGGGCTTATAGCATTCTGCTTTTCCAACTAGGGTTGTAGCTTAGCAAGTAATAATAATAATAATAATAATAATAATAATAATAAAGTGAGGTTTTATTTAATAGTACTTTACACGAAAAAAACGTCTTTTCCAATCAATTTTAAGGTTATGGTGAACTCAGAGAATAGGGAGCTGGCGACCATTTTAACCCCTGTTTGTGTGTTTGTTTGTTTGTGAACAGCTTCCTGACCACAATTTTAATCGTGGAGTAATGAAACATGCAGGGATTAACTGTTATGTAAAGAAAACTGGAAATAATTAAATTTTTGAAGATCAGGGTCACAGTCAAGCAAAATGTCTAATTCACGTAATCAGCCATAAATTTTGACATCGTTGTCACAGATTTCAAACTTGATTCATATTTGAGTGTGTGAAAATCCACTTTATTTGATGCATGTTAAGGTCAAAGGTCAAGGTAAAGGTCGAGCAAAAGGTCGTGAAGTAAGCTGCCGCGGCGGAGGTCTGTGCTCTACTGAAAATCGTCTGAAATACTGTCTAGTTAACAAGACGGTATATATATATATTTATATATATATATATATATATATATATATATATATATATATATATTATATATATATACATACACACACTTTGCGTAGCTTGAGAAAATGGCGTGATTTTAAGCATTATAACCTGTTCTCTTTACATGAATTCTTGGAGCAAAAATGCAGACAAAAGGCACGAGATCACATGAAAATATAGATGTAGAACAGGAATTTCAACTCGTGGAAATTGTAACAGAAATATAGAAATGTCTATAACTAATCAGATAATACCAATCGGTTTGATATCGTTACTTGAATCACCGAAGCATTATACGTACTACTGGATGTTTAATGTTTTTGAGCCCCTTTTTTATGAGAGAGAGAGAGAGAGAGAGAGAGAGAGAGAGAGAGAGAGAGAGAGAGAGAGAGCGAGAGAGAGAGAGAGAGAGAGAGAGAAAGAGAGGTTTCTGACTAGTGTTTCATAACGCTGTGCGATATTTAGATTTCATAAGATTAGGCTGTTCTTATTTTCATTTTTGTAATTTTTAAATTTCATGAAAATATTTCCTTTCTACTTTGTTTTTGCAGTTTATTTGTAAATTACATAAAAAAATTTTATTCATATTTTCATTTTAGCTATTTATTTTTAAATTTCATAAAAATATGCTATTCGTACTTTCATTTTTGCAATTGTTTTTTAAATCGTAAAAATATGTTTTCAATATAATTTTGCATTTTATTTTTTATTTATTTTTAAATTCCATGAAAATATGTTCTTTTTATTCTAATTTTTGCAATTTATTTCCAAGTTTCATAAAAATATGCTATTTGTACTTTCATTTTCGCAATTTATTTTAAAATTTCGTAAAGATATGTTGTTTTATTTTTTTTTCTATAAACTGAATTGGGGAAGATTTTTTTTTTCTTTAAAGCACATCCCCGGCACTTGTCCCTACACTGATTTGCTTCACAACACATTTCTTTACACACTATCCCCTACACACTGCGATTTTAATGTATCCTACGTTCATTCTTGAGATTCCTCTTTCACCTTTTCTGCCATTTCTGTAAACATTTAATCATCCTTATATATTTGAAATATCAAACTGTTCTAATTATAGACATTAATGACCAGCGTATGTACTTATACACCTCCCTCACTCTAGAATTCTATTTACAATTTTTTTTTCATTCTAAATATATTTTGCTTACCGTTTATTTATTTATTTTATTTTTTTTTTTTGGATAAAATTCATAACCTTTCACGTATCAACAATATTTTTTTTATTCGTGTCCCCTTTTTTTTTTATCCCAAAATTTACCACTTCCATTTCATTTCCTTCATATTCCCTTTTCACTAATCCATCGATAGAAATGATTAAATACTTTTGGAAAAATTAAAGCACCCTTTTATCAGGCTTACATTCATATCAAACCAGTTCTTTTTATGTTTGAATTTAAAAGAATTCTAATTGTTTTCAACAACTGTTCTTCACAATGAGTTCACTGTATTGTATCTTTGTCATTACATAAGCTTGTTTTAGTTAAATGTAAAGAACATTCAAATGTATTACATTTACCCTCGAGATTCGCACCTAACTTTTTTTTTTTTTCTAAATCAAATTCCTATCAAACACCATCTTCCATGCCTGCGGTTGTGAGACAGCGGAACGTTTTATATTTATTATTGCAAATAAGGTTCATACACTTGCACAGCAAGGACACCTTCAGACGGGCTCCTATTAATTAATTGGAGCTCCGAGCTATGCTAACGTCATAGAAAGGAAAGAATTGTTGCTCCCTTTATTGAAACTACTGAATTTGTGGAAATCTCCACGGTTATGGATAGGTATAGTTAACTACATTTCCGGAAGTCGTAATACTTTTAGAAAGGTTAATACTTTCACTGTACAAAATTGAAAGTTCTCATATATCCATTTATATGTCTAGGGGCTTGGGACTTTCCAACCTTCAGTGCTAAGGAATGTTATCCTATTAAAATTGTTACAATCACTACTATGACCATTTTAATCATCAACTCAGTTGGTACCTTTCCAGCCTCCATGCTTACCTTACACACCTTGGTTAGACACTGCAACACTTTCATCCTCACACTAAAGCTCTTCTTGTATAATCCCATCAATTAGGGTTTTTGTGGCCTAATTGGTAACGTGTCTGCCTGTTGACCACCAGAAGTGGGTTTGAGTCCTCAAACTTGTTATAGCCTTTAGTGGCTGCAACCTTAGAATTCTTATGAGGTAAGGGTGGAAGGATTAGGGGAACCTATAGGTCTACCTTCCTATCAGTAGCCATTACCTGGGCCTCCCTGGTCCTAGCTTGGGTGGAGAGGGGGCGTGGGTACTGATCATATGTATATATGGTCAGTCTCTAGGGCATTGTCCTGCTTGCTAGGGCAATGTCACTGTCCGTTGTCATTGCCATTCATGAGCAACATTAGTAATAATAAGGAATGCTATCCTATTGAAATTATTACTATCACCATGAAACTGCGGAGCAATAGTTTAATCATCAACTCAATTGGCACCTTTCCATCCTCCATGCATACCTTACACACCTTGGTTAGACACTGCAACACTTTTATTCTCATACTACAGCTTTTCTTTTATACTGGCCAGACAATACTACACTGAATACTTCTCTCTGGTTACGGTTCACTTTCCCTTTGCTACACATACACCGAATAGTCTGGCCTTACAGATTTTCCTCTGTCCAGGCAACACAGATTACCTAACAATTCTTCTTCACCCAATGGGATATATACTGCACTGTAATTGTTCAGTGGCCACTTTCCTCTTGTTAAGGGTAGAAGAGACACTATAGCAATGGTAAGCAGCTCTTCTAGGAGAAGGACACTCTAAAAACAAACCATTGTTCTATAGTCTTTGGTAGTGCCATAGCCTCTGTACCGTGGTCTTCCACTGTCTTGGGATAGAGTTCTCATGCTTGAGAGTACACTCGGGCACATTATTCTATCTAATTTCTCTACTTCTTGTTTTGTGAAAGTTTTTATGGGAAATATTTATTCTAATGTTGTTACTGTTCTTAAAATATTTTATTTTTCCTTGTTTCCTTTTCTTACTGGGCTATTTTCCCTGTTAGCGCCCTTGGACTTATAGCACTTGCTTTTCCAATGAGGGTTGTAGCTTAGCAAGTAATAGTAATAATAATAATATAGGGAATATTTATTTTAATGTTACTATTCTTAAAATATTTTATTTTTACTTGTTTCATTTTTTCACTGGGCTATTTTCCCTGTTGGCGCCCTTGGGCTTATAGCCTCCTGCCTTTCCAACTAGGGTTGTAGCTTAGCAAGTAATAATAATAATAATAATAATAATAATAATAATATAGGGAATATTTATTTTAATTTTACTGTTCTTAAGATATTTTATTTTTCCCTGTTGCCTTTCCTCACAGGGCTATTTTCCCTGTTGGCGCCTTTGGGCTTAAAGGATCCTGCTTTTCCAACTAGGGTTGTAGCTTCAAATAATGATAATAATAATAATAATAATAATAATAATAATATAGGGAATATTTATTTTAATGTTACTGTTCTTAGGATATTTTATTTTTTCCTATTGCCTTTCCTCACAGGGCTATTTTCCCTGTTGGCGCCCTTAGGCTTATAGTATCCTGCTTTTCCAACTAGGGTTGTAGCTTAGCAAGTAAAAGTAATAATAATGATAATATAATCCCATCAATGGCAGCGGCTTATTGCGTTTAGCGTTTAATTTATGATTGATATCGCCTTGTGGAAACACCAGACTTGCAATCTGAAGATCCCGTATATGAACATCATTCATGAGTCCTTGTGAGTTTTGTGGAAGTCATAGTTCTACCTTCTGAGTCATAAGCTGCCATTGCCTTACCATCCCTGGTCTTGTGCGCTGATCATATGTTTATAGGTTTTGTGCCTCATTGCAGTCCTTGACTCTTGGCTCTGCCACTCATAAGTGACCATTAAAATTTGTTATTACTTCTGATTAATGGAAAAGGCTTATTAGCGATACCACCATTATGAAAGTTCAGTGTACACTCGTCTACCTATGTAAGAAAGCAAGCATCTGACTATATATTATTATTATTATTATTATTATTATTATTAATTGCTAGGCTACAACCCCAGTTGGAAAAGTAGAATGCTATAAGCCCAGGAGATCTACCTGGGAAAATAGCCCAGTGAGGAAAGGAAACCAGGAAAAAAATATTTTAAGAACAGTAACATTAAAATAAATATTTCCTATATAAAACTATATAAACTTTAATAAAACAAGAGAAAGAAAAATAATAAGATAGAATAGTGCGCCCGAGTGTACCCTCAAGCAAGAGAACTCCAACCAAAGACAGTGGAAGACCATCGTACAGAGGCTATGGCATGACCCAAGACTAGAGAACAATGGTTTGATTTTGGAGTGTCCTTCTCCTAAAAGAGATGCTTACCATAGCGAGAATCTCTTATATATATATATATATATATATATATATATATATATATATATATATATATATATATATATATATATATATATATATATATATATATATTTTCTTTCTTTCTGGTCACGTTGAGAAGCATTGCCAGAGGTAGAACAACTCAGTCTCTCACTATCACTCGGGTATATATATATATATATATATATATATATATATATGTATATATATATATGTATATATATATGTGTGTATATATATATATATATATATATATATATATATATATATATATATTCTTTCTTTCTGGTCACGTTGAGAGGCATTGCCAGAGGTAGAACAACTCAGTCTCTCCCTATCACTCGGGTATATATATATATATATATATATATATATATATATATATATATGTGTGTGTATATATATATATATATATATATATATATATATATATATATATATATATATTATATTTTCTTTCTTTCTGGTCACGTTGAGAGGCATTGCCAGAGGTAGAACAACTCAGTCTCTCCCTATCACTCGGGTATATATATATATATATATATATATATATATATATATATATATATATATATATATATATATATATATTCTTTCTTTCTGGTCACGTTGAGAGGCATTGCCAGAGGTAGAACAACTCAGTCTCTCCCTATCACTCGGGTAGGGGGAGAGAGTAGTAATGCCATAGTGAGAGGGGTTACCCCCGAGAGGTACACTCGGAAACCACAGTCTCCCACAAATTGCCGAAACGTCTTTGTTGTAGATAGGAAAGGAGGAGGGGACGGGAAGGATTAAATCTGTGATTGCATATTATCTATATAAATATTTAGCCTTCATTTTTGACGGGTCGTGTACACTTATCTATGTAATTGGTAAATGTGTAAGTAAAGAGAGGGAGATATAGGAACAGCCGTGGAAGTAATTAAGCAGCAATTAACAAAGGATTAACATAAAAATGAATGAATATTTAGAATTAAAATTAAGCAAAAGAAAAGAGAGAGAAACGCGTACTTGAATGTACCTTTAAGCAGCAAAAAAAAAAAAAAAAAAAGAAAGAAATCTAGACAAAAATGACTGAATATTTGGAATTAAAAATAAGCAATTGAAAAAAAAGAAATCCTATTCAATGTGAAAAAAAGAAAGAAAGAAAAATAAACACCTGTCGATCTAGACTTCGGAAAGCCATGATTCAGTGGTTCTAGCTCTATTAAATTTCTGAAAACTCTGGCTATATGTCAACATCTGGCGTATCGCATTACATAATGGGGCCTGCATGGAGTTACTAGGTTATAGCACATCTGGTAATCTACTCATTACCTCCGCCAACGAAGTTGGAATTAGGTTATGTTTTACCCCCTGTTTGTGTTTGTGCGTGTGTTTATGAACAGCTTCCTGGCCACAATTTTAATCGTAATGAAAGTTTTAGGGATTAGCTTGCTTGAGGGTACACTCGGGCACACTACTCTATCTTATTTCTCTCTCTTTTGTTTTGTTAAAGTTTTTCTAGTTTATATAGGAGATATTTATTTTAATTTTGTTACTGATCTTTTTCCTTGTTTCCTTTCCTCACTGGGCTACTTTCCCTGTTGGAGCCTCTGGGCTTATAGCATCCTGCTTTTCCAACCAGGATTGTAGATAATAATAATAATAATAATAATGATAATAATAATAACATGTAAAAAGCTGGAAATGATTAAATTTTGGAAGGTCAAGGTCAAAGGTCAAGTCACGGTCGAGTAAAATGTCCAATTCACGTAATGAGCCGTAAGTTTGGACATCGTTGTCACAGAAACTTCAAAGTTGGTTCTTATTTGAATGTATGAAAATCCACTCCTATTAATACATGTTAAGGCCAAAGGTCAAGGTCGAGCAAAAGGTCGTGAAATAAGCTGCCGCGGTGTAGGTCTGTGCTCTACTGAGTGCCCCTCTAGCTTTAAAAGTAATCGTGAAGACAGAAGGATGTTAAGTATCTCGGACTCACGCACTTGCAAACCTTCAAATAATCTGATACGGAAGAACAGTCACGAAATCAAATGAACCATGAGTTAATGAGTCAGTGGTTAGTCATTTTATAGAAAAAAAAGTAAGAAACTCAAAGCAATTGTGTTCACGCATGCATACACTTTGATATGTCTCTTGCAATCCTTCATTGGCCTCCTACCCTTCTGCTTGCTCATCTACCATCCCACTTGCTCACCTACCTCTCGTCCAGTTACTTTCCTACTTGCCCACTGACCCTCCTACTTTCTCACCCACCCTCCCTCCTACTACTAGTTCAGCTACCATCCTGCTTGTCTAGCTACGCTCCTACTTGTCCAACTATCCTCCTGCTTGATCACCTACCCTCCAGCTTGTTCGTCTACCCTCCTACTTGGCCAGATATCCTCTTCCTTGTCCAGCTACCCTTCTACTTGCTCATCTAGCCCTTTACTTGTTCACCTACCCTCCTACTTGTTCACCTACGCCCATACTTGCGTGGCGGCCGATGTGGTAACGTCCCTGACAGGTGAACG
>NC_090725.1:105841264-105848764 GCF_036898095.1 Palaemon carinicauda | reverse complement strand
CTCTCTCTCGATTTGGCAAACAAAAATAAATTAAAATAAAATTAATCCTCCACATTCCTCCCCCCTTACTTTGCCAAATCCTCACACAACACTTACCTATTTTCTCATTACCCAGTCGCAATCAGGAACAGGGCCTCGGCTTCGGGTAACTGGGCCTTCATATACCTGCACTCTCTCATTCACTTCTTCCATGTCGTTTTCATTCAACGTACTATTACTATTCCCGTCTATGCTCTGCTCGTCTAAGATATCATTCACTATTTCATCTACCTCAGTTTCATCTGGCCCGAAAATCCCACTAATTTCTGTCAACAATTCATCCATTACATCCAAACCATTTTCTACTTTAACAAAAGAATCATTCATACTGCTTATCATTCTCCTATCTTTCATTCTCGTGTCCGTCATACGTTCTCTTGCCTCATCTAACGAAAAACCACACACACTATAAGTATCATTCATACTCATCCAAGTTTCATCTGTATTAATACATTTATCTTCCATACTCACCTGTACATTTACACCCTTGTCCTGCTTATTCTGATTCCCGCCTACAACTACAAAATTTTCCCGCCTTTTATCCCCAGTAAAATTCTCAGACTTCTTTTTCCGTCCATACTCTACTAACACCAATTGCTTATCTTCTAAACCTAATGCCTCACACATACTCGGTTCATACTTGTTCGTTTTAAGCCATTTAGTCATACCATTCTCCTGAATATATCTTGGTACCTCCTTCCATTTCCGCAACTGATTATGGTGTGCCCTAACCTTTTCCACACTACCATCCACACTTACTTTACCTAAAACATAACTCAACCCACTAGAACCAACATCTAACACCTCATATGGACCTTCAAACTTATCACGTACCTTATTGACATTCATTCTTCCCTTTTCAATTACTTCTTTTAACACTTTCTCTCCCACTTTGTAGCTTTCAAATCTCTCATTTGCTTTCTTCCAAACATCTCTATCATTCTCGGACACACTCAATCTCGGTCTTACTATCTTTTCAAAATTCAACACAAACTTACACGGAGACATACCAGTACTCTTGTGCACAGTCGCATTATACGCCCACAACGCACGCCCAACATATAAATCCCAATCATTATCACATGTACTCATCATCCGCAAAATTTCTGTCAAAGTTCTTACAGTCCTTTCAGCCAAACCATTCGCACTTGGCATATACGGAGTCGAATACACATGTTCAATGCCCCATTCTCTCAACATCTGCTCAAACTCCCATCCAACAAACTCCGGACCATTGTCACTTAACATTTTTGCAGGCTTACACACACTCATCGGCAACATCACTTGACTTACCATTCTCGCTACAGTCTCACTTCTTTTATTCTTGATGGGTACGGCATACGCAAACTTGCTCATATGATCAACCATGACAATCATTCCCACATGTCTTCTCGCAGTCACAGGCAACGAAACACAATCAATCACAAACATCTCAAATGGCTCTTTCATACGTAACCTCAAAATAGGCGGACTTGCTTGCATGCTCTGATATTTTCCCTTCTGACAATCCTCACAAGTAGTCGCTACATCCCTACAAATTTGACTCAACCCAGGCGTAAACAACCTCTCTCGCATGCATTCCCACAATTTATTCTTCCCCATATGCCCATACCTGTCATGCACTACCATACACATACTTACAGCTGCATGCATTGGAAATACAGGAACATATATATCTTCATCCATTCCCCTATGCAAAAAATACACAATATTCTTACAAACAATAAATCTTTTAACAACTTTCTTATACGCTTCCAAATCACACGGCCATTCTTCCACCCTAATACCATTTAAAATACATTCCCGTAACCTATTTATCTCTAAACATTCACCTTGCATTTCTTCCACCTCCTCTTTGCTCAACAAATCATCTTCACTTTTTGCAATATCAATCATGCCAACAAAATTCGCCATGAATACACTATTATCCTCGATTACTATTACCTTACAGCCATTCTTTGAAAGCAAACCCTTACCAACATCAACTGACACATGGTGCAACCTCAAAAAATCTATTCCCATCAAAAAACAACTAGGCATTTCATTCTCTCCCATTACAATAAAATTATGTTCAACTTCCATACTCCCTAGTTTCACTTTCAACCTCACTTCTTCCCAAACAAGTAAACTTCCCTGACCTATTCCATGAATTCTCACACTCGTACACTGTCTTTTCACTTCCCAATTGTACCTCTCAATTTCCCTGATAACCGACTCATTTACTAATGACACTTGAGCACCCGTATCAATTAAACTACAATATTCATTCTCATTTATATTCACATACGTCATCATTCTTCCTTTTACACCATGCATACATACATTTACTCCTTTCAATTCTGTCACTCACTTCACCAATATGTTCATCATCATGTTCACTGTCCTCTATACCCCCATATCTTAGATTAAGGTCATTTGCACCATTATCCTTCTCACTCAACAATTTGCAACATTCCTCCTTACATTGAATCCTCAAAATATATTCCCTATCATTCTCCTTACATGCCCTATATTCCATCGGTCGATTCCATCCAAAATACAAATACACAGTTACACCATACAACATACTTACCACCATTAATATCTTTGATAATACTTCCCCTTCTAGTACACTACTCTCCTCCTCATATACCATTTCTTTTGACACTTCATTCATCACCCTTCTTTTAAGCTCGCTTACGCTACCTGGTATTTCCGTATCTAAACCCTCTTGTACCAACTTATTTAAACCCATTAGGATGCACTTATATACCATATCTTCCCCTTCACAAATCTGCTCCACAACTAAACCTTCAGGCAACCTTTCAGAATTCTGATTACTCTCTTTATCTTCCATCCTCCCATGCATCCTCGACATCGCATCTGCTATCACATTCTTATTTCCCGGTACATATTCTAACCTAAAATCAAATTCATTCAAATCCTCTATGGTCCTAGCAACCCTTGCATTCACACACTCTTTCCTTATCATATACACTAGGGGCTGATGGTCAGTACGCACAATGAATTTTACACCATACAAAAATACTTTCAATGCTTTCACACAAAATCGTATTGCAGCCAATTCCCTGTCAATCGTCGAATACTTCCGCTCAGCTTTATTAAACGCTTTACTAACATACGCTATTACTCTCAATTGCTCTTCTCCATTTACTCTCTGCATTTGAACCAAACAACCACCCATACTAACCCCACTCGCATCCGTATACAACTCTAGCATACTCGCATTTTCACTGTAGTCTGGAAATGCCAAAGTGACGTCTTTCGCTGCCTCTTCCTTCAACCTTTCAAACGCTTCTATCATCCGATCATCCCATTTTAACTTCGTACTATTCCTTTTACCCGTCCATTCATTCAAAGGCTTCCCTATACCTGAACAATCTCTAACAAACTTGCGCCCAAACTCAACCAAACCAAGAAAACCTCGCAACTCACGCACAGTCCGGGGACGTGGAAATTCTCGCACCTTATTCACAAACTTGTCACTCTTCCTTATTCCAGATTCACCCACTACATGCCCAAGAAATTCCACCTCCCTGGACAACCATGTACACTTCTCAAGCTTAATTTTCACACCAACTTCAATTAACCGCCTCAACACTGCCTCAAGCAACCGCATATGTTCCTCAACAGTCTCGCTCGCAATCAGAATATCATCTATAAAAACAGTCACCTTCTGTCGATCGAAACCAGCCAATACAACATCCATCGCTCTTTGGAAGGCAGCAGGCGCATTAGCAAGACCAAAACTCAACCTTTTAAATTGGTAGTGACAATTTGTACTTGAAAATGCGGTAATGGGCCTGCTCCCCTCTGCCAGAGGCATCTGATAATAGCCCCGCACCAAATCTAATTTAGTAAAAACTTCCATTCCATGCATCTTATAAACACAATCAGACACCACATTCATTGGAAAACGTTCTTTAACAGTCACTTCATTCACCTTCCTATAATCAATACACATGCGTAAACTTCCATCAGGCTTTCGTACAGGGACAATAGGGCTATTCCAGGCACTCTCACTCCTTTCTATTACACCCATACGCTCTAATTCCTGACACTGCTCCTCTATCTCCTTGGCAATAGGCGGAGAAAAATGCCTGGGACGCTGATATATGGGGGTATCATCACTGAGAACTATTTTAAATTCTGGCAGGTCTGACCCCCCACAATCATCGTCACCGAGACTCACAACTCTCCGCTTATCCCATAACATCTTAAGCAATCGTTCCCTTTCGACCTCACTTATACTCTCATCTAACTTAATTCTTCCTTTCAACGTATCGTAATCCCAATCGTCATCGTTCTTTACCTTACCAGACATCACCTGTCTCGCCTTAACATATCTTCCATCCTCTACATTAATCAGTGTATACATACATCCCATGCAATCGCCTTCACGTATTCCACGTACTCTCTTCCTCCTAACACTCTGCAACAACCTTACATACACCTTGGGTTCTTGCATATTCATAACACCATCATATATATACGCACTCGTTTTCACCAAATTACCTGCTTCCATACCTTCCACTACATATTCATCCTTGTCACTATTTGAAATTCCCAGACTGCTCGGCCATGCAACTTTTACACTAATAACCTCACCTTTCTTACCCGATAACTTTACACTTTCCTTTGCTACCAACGGCACTCCCTTCCACACCTTCGTACTCACTCTGCCGTCTTCCTTTAAATAAAATTCCCCACAAATATTACCTTTAACCTTTATTTCAATCATATTCACACTTGGATGTACAATCATACCACATTTTTTCAAAAATTTATACCCAAGCAGTACGTCATATTTCTCATTCGCTCCCTCGACCACGTAAAAATCATTATCCTCCATCATCAACCCCCCAATCATAACATTTTCCCGCAACTTTCCTTGCACAGGCATACGCAAATTACCAATACCTTTTACTTCACCCTTACATCCCTTAAATTCACAAACCTCTTTTACCTTATCATATGCATTCCTAAACATTAAATTGACACCACAACCAGTATCAATCAAACCAACCAACTCTACACCATTAAAAATCAATTTCACACTCATGCAATCATGTGCTCTTTCTCCCATCACATCTTCATGCAATAAACCTTCACGAACATGCATCACATTCACTCCCCACACACACGAGGACTCACCCAGCTGAACCCTCTGATTAATTAGTTTCCCGAACATCCTGGCTGACTTGATCCCTTATTCCTACAAACCCTAGCTACATGCCCATCTGCACCACATTCAGTACACTTACCCCGCGGCTCCTTGCACATTCTAGCATAATGACCATCCTTACCACAATTACCACAAATTACATTCATACGATTATTACGGCATCCACTCGCTATGTGTCCAGTCATACCACACCGATAACACTTAACCACTTTCTCTTTCTTACAGTCGCTAATACGATGCCCTGTCTCTCCACACCCGAAACATGCTCCTAATGCCCATCTACACTCGTTCTTTTTATGTCCTACCTTCCCACACCTATAACACCTCTCTTCACAGATACCACTACCTAACCTAACTTGCTGCGTACTAGCACTTCTATCTCTCCAAACTTGATTTCCCTGTCTAAACCCGTCATTTCTCGCCATGGGTATTCCTACATTACTCACCCTAACACTTCTATCTACTACACTATCAGCTGCCCTCATTGGCCCTCTCATAACAGCATCTCTAAAACTACCAAATTCTGGCACACATTCCTCCATTCCAGTTCTTACACTCACAGATTTACTTTCTTTCATACACCTATCCAACTCGTAATCCTCAACTATCTCTAAAATATCATCCCAAGTCAATCTCTCTCTAGTCCACCTCATTTTCTCCTTCCGTTTCAAATTAATAAACTCGCACACACTCTCTGGTACTGTACCCAAAAACTTCTTCATTAGTTCCTTATTTTCATTTATTCCTTCGTCCCCATACTTCTTTCTAGCCAATGTTTCTAACCGACATACATACATCGAGATTGCTTCACCCACCTTCATTCGTGCTTCATCAAAATCATTTTTTCGCTTATACCTAACACTACCTTTCATACGTTTTACCTGTTCAATTATCCTATTCTTTACACTTTCATACTCAACCTCTCCTACACTCATCATCACCCCATACATCGTCAACAAATATCCTGACAAAAATTCTCCCAACTCCCTAGCCCAAACTCTCTTACTATCCCCATACTTAGCCTGACAAAACTTTTCATATTCCCTAAAGAAGTCATATACATCCCTACTGCTATGTTCATTAAAACTTGCACACCTAGGTACCTCTCTCATAAACACTGTCTTACAAACTTCCTCTACTTCATTCTCACTACTATCTTCACTGTCTACTCCCTTCTTGTTGCCTTCTTCTTCATTTGAATACAATGAATCTAATTCTACACTCAAAGTCCTATCTTTAACTATTCCCTTCTTACCCTTTTTCTTACTTACCACCTTCACCCATTCATGATCATCCTCACTCACACCCTGACCTTTCTTCTTTTCTTTCTTCACATTATCTTTACCTTTCTTCTCCTTCTTCCTATCACCCTTCGTTCCAATCTTACTATGTCTAGGCCCTTTACTTTCAATATCACTATCACTACCGTCCCCATTATCACTTACCCTATCCTCTTCCACAATCAACCCGTTACCAGAAGCAGAAGCCACTCCTCCGACTGCACCTTCACCTACAACAGTTTTCATCATCCCCATTACTTGCCCTATCATATCTTCCATTCGTTTCTCCATTCGTTCCTCATTCTCTTTCATCCTCATCTCAAAACATTCTTCCACTTTCGCTACAGTTCCCTTTAACTCCCTAAGCTCCTTCTGCATCACCGCATTCTCCCAGTTCAACCTCTCATTCTCTACTAGCAACCTCTCTTTCTCAACTATCCACATCTGCTCCCGTTCTTTATAATGCCGCAATTCCTCCTCCAAAGCCTCGTATTTACCTTCCATTTTTCTTCAACCTTAACCCTAATTCCGTCCTTCGTCAAAGAGTCCAGCTTCAATCCCACCTCGGCAGTCCCTGTTCGGGCGCCAAATGTATGTGGCGGGATGTCAACAAAAACAAACCCCCACACCTTTGATCACTCTTCTTTCAAAATATCCCACAACACAAACTTTCCCCTGACTCTACTTCAAACTGGACTCTTGGACAGAAGGAAAATGAAAACAAAACATAACCTTAACACTATATTCTTAAAAGTAAACGCAATCATAAACAAAAAAAACACTTATCACGAATCATAAACAATATTAAATATAAACTGTAACACCATTCAAATAAAAAAAACCCTAACAACTTAAAATTAACACACCCAAAACCAATATTTGTTTATGTGTGGACCACTTTGTCCACACAAGGGCCAACAGTCGTTAAAAGCCCAAAACCACAACTCTGCAGCAACGCCACAATATGGCAACACTTGACACTCAGTCAATACAAAA
>NC_090725.1:105833764-105838764 GCF_036898095.1 Palaemon carinicauda | reverse complement strand
AGAGAGAGAGAGAGAGAGAGAGAGAGAGAGAGAGAGAGAGAGAGAGAGAGAGAGAGAGAGAGAGAGAGAGAGAGAGTTATCTTTATTAAGCCTAGGATATAATTAATGTGCTCTGTAGATGGAACATCGCAAAGAAAATTATCTTAGTGGAGAGAGAGAGAGAGAGAGAGAGAGAGAGAGAGAGAGAGGAGAGAGAGAGAGAGAGAGAGAGTTACCTTTAGTAAGCCCAGGATATAATTAATTTGGTGTGTAGATGGAACATCGCAAAAAAATTATCTTAGAAGAGAGAGAGAGAGAGAGAGAGAGAGAGAGAGAGAGAGAGAGAGAGAGAGAGAGAGAGAGAGAGAGAGAGCTTATCTTTATTAAGCCCAGGATATAGTTAATTTGCTGTGTAGATGGAACATTGCAAAGAAAATTATCTTAGAAAAGAGGGAGAGAAGAGAGAGAGAGAGAGAGAGAGAGAGAGAGAGAGAGAGAGAGAGAGAGAGAGAGAGAGAGAAGTTGTTTCGTCATTCTATCAAATATTCTTTTGGTTCCTGCTGAGAAAGGTCGCCAAGGCGATGAATCACAATCGTTATGAGAACGATTTGCTTCACTAAGAAAGAAGAAGAAGAAGAAGAAGAAGAAGAAGAAGAAGAAGAAGAAGAAGAAGTGGCTTTTGTTCTTTTCTTCTCTGTGAATCTTCGTTTTTTTCATGTTCTTTTTATCATTTGTTCTTTTTATTTTATCTTCCACTGTCTTGGGTTAGAGTTCTCTTGCTTGAGGGTATAATCTGGTACGCTTTTCTATCCTGTTTCTCTTCCTCTTTTTTTTTTTTGGCAGTTTTTGTTTTTATGTTCTTTTTATCATTTGTTCTTTGATTTTATCTTCTACTTGTCTTGGGTTAGAGTTCTCTTGCTTGAGGGTATTCTCCGGTACATTTTTCTATCTTATTTCTCTTCCTCTTTTTTTTTTTAATTTGTTTGTGTAGTTTTTGTTTTTATGTTCTTTTTATCATTTGTTCATTTGATTTTATCTTCCACTGTCTTGGGTTAGAGTTCCCTTGCTTGAGGGTACAATCGGGCAAGCTGTTCTATCTTATTTCTCTTCCTCTTGTTTTTGTTTTTGTTTTGTAGTTTACATATTTATGTATGAAAGATTTATTTTAATGATGTTACTGTTCTTAAAATGTTCTATTTTAATTGTTCATCACTTCTTTTGTAGTTTGTTTATTTCCTTATATCCTTTCCTCACTAATTTTTCCTGTTGGAGCCCTTGGGCTTATAGCATCCTGCTTTTCCAACTAATGTTGTAGCTTGCCTTAGTAATAATAATGATAGTTATAATAATAATGATAATAATGATAATAATAATAATGTATGTTCTTTAACTGACTCATAATTATCCAATCGTAAATTACTGTATATAGTTATATTTGATAAGAAAATAAAATTTGTTTTATATTTCTAGACAAGATCTACAGATTATTATTATTATTATTATTATTATTATTATTATTATTATTATTATTAAATGTAATTTTAAACTATCAGCAGATGGATTAAAAGAAACTCAGGATTTCTGGCAATTTATATTTCAATCTTATCAGTAAGAAAAACACATTGGCAATATATACAAATCGAACGTTATCATATCACAGATTAGTAGAGTCATTAAGCAAAGTCTGATGAGCCAAGCAATGGACCTAGAGTAATAGGAAATATTTTAGCATTTAAGCCTACTTGAATCGAATTATTGCATTTTTAAGGTAGTGGTTGGCCAGGGCACCAGCCACCCGTTGAGATACTACCGTTAGAGAGTGATGTGGTCCGTTGACTGGTTAGACAGTAGTACATTGGATCCTTTTTTTCTGGTTACGGTTCAGTTTCCCTTTGCCTTCACATACACCGAATAGTCTGGCCTATTCTTTACCCTACACATACAGCGAATAGTCTTGCCTATTCTCCTCAGTCCTCATACACCTGACAACACCAAGATCACCAAACAATTCTTTTTCTCTCAAGGGGTTAACTACTGCACTGTAGTTGTTCAGTGGCCACTTACCCCTTGGTAAGGGTAAAAGAGAGACTTTAGCTATGGTAATCAGCTCTACTAGGAGAAGGACACTCCAAAATCAAATCATTGTTCTCTACTGGTTTTCTACTGTCCTTCGCCTTCGCGTAGAGTTCTCTTGCTTGAGGGTACACTTGATCACTCTATTCTATCTTATTTTGTTAACGTTTTCATAGTTTATATAGTAAATTTTTATTTTAATATTGTTACTAGTCTTAAAATATTCTATTTTTCATTGTTTCCTTTCCTCACTGGGCTATTTTTCCTATTGGAGCTTTTCCAAAAATGGTTGTAGCTTAGCAAGTAATGATAATAATGATAAATGAATAAAGTTTTTGAAAAATGGAAATCTGTCTTGGCTCAACAGAACATAAACTCTGTGACTAAAAGGCGAGTTTCATCAAGCGATTAATTTGATAGTAGATCTTAACCTAACCTAACCTAACCTAACCTATAGATGCCTTTGAAGATGCGTTTGATGGTTTGATGATGATGATCATTATGAATAATGGTGGTGTGGGTTTTGATGGATGATGACAAGGGATTCATCACTGATGGTGGCTTGAATTTCATGATTTTAATCAAGGAGATAAGAGATTTGAATTATCTTGAGGTGGGTTTAATATGGACGACCAAATTCTTGTCATTCACTACAAGTATTTGAATACAGAATTACATTTATTTTTTTTTAATTTAATACTACTAAGACAATGATATCAACAAAGATTAATTTATTACTCATTTTTCTTTTATTAATGTTTCGAGAACTTAATGGAAAAGTTCTATATAATATTGGTAGAATTTCTGACCAATTTTCCCTTACATCTTTTTAAATTAGAATTTCACTAATCGTTCTCACTCCTAAATTTTCTTGAATTTCTTGATGTTTTATCAACTGTTTTTCTTCATAATTTCCATAATAACCGGGCCACTTTCCATATTCACAATTATAATAATTCATTACCACTTCGAGCGCCTCATTTAGTCTCGCAAAATGTCTTTTTTTTTTTAGTGGGGTATAAGTGTATATTAAGATCAGTTACTTTTTCCTAAATTTTTTTTTATTTTTTACTTCATTTTTTTTAACTTAATTTTTAACTTCCTTTTTTTTTACTTCATTTTTTTTTTACTTCAATTTTTTCCCTTCATGCACGGATAAATGTCCCCAACTTATATCTTTAGATTAATTTTCTATTTTTTCAAATTGAAAGCTCAAGGTGAAAATCACGATAAATGGTGTTCTTCGTTGTGGAAAATATACCAAATAAATTGTCTTGGAAAAAAAGAAAGTTAATTATATTGACAGCTTTTCAGCAAATTCGTTCAAGAACTGTTTTTATATATTTGTTAATTTATCAAGTGATTATTTCTCTCTCTCTCTTTCTCTCTCTCTCTCTCTCCTCTCTCTCTTCTCTCCTCTCTCTCTCTCTCTCTCTCTCTTTATGATTTTATAAATTGTTAATTCATCACGTGCTTATCTCTCTCTCTCTCTCTCTCTCTCTCTCTCTCTCTCTCTCTCTCTCTCTGATTTTATAAATTGTTAATTCATCACGTGCTTATTTCTCTCTCTCTCTCTCTCTCTCTCTCTCTCTCTCTCTCTCTCTCTCTCTCTGATTTTATAAATTGTTAATTCATCACGTGCTTATTTCTCTCTCCCTCTCTCTCTCTCTGATTTTATAAATTGTTAATTCATCACGTGCTTATTTCTCTCTCTCTCTCTCTCTCTCTCTCTCTCTCTCTCTCTCTCTCTCTCTCTCTACTCATTTTTGTCAGCAACTATACTCATGAGGCCGTTAAATTTTCAGTGTTTATTACTTCGAGTAAAATGATTTTTTCATAATTCGAATCCTCAATAAAACATACTCTCTCTCTCTCTCTCTCTCTCTCTCTCTCTCTCTCTCTCTCTCTCTCTCTCTCTCTCTCTCTCTCTCTCTCTCTCCAACGGAAAACTCACGGCTATAAAAACAGAAATTTTGACGTATTTTCCATTGAAATTCCAATTGTCATTAAATTCGTACCTTCTCTTTTTATCAGTCATTATTCAACTCCACTCGTGGGTGAGTCTTGGCTCAAACAGTCTCAAGAAAAAAACAATAAGAAATAGAACAATAAGAAAAAGAAGACAAGAGTTCACTCGAGTAACTTGAACTATTGTAATGTGTTTCAGCGTGGTGACTTGAGCGTTTTCTTTGTTCAATTGAACGCTCTGGGCGTTCAAAAGATTCCAAACTTTGTTTGGCCCATTTGTGGGTTCGTCTTGAATAGGTTTTGTAGGCTCGATCCTGTTGGGAGTTATTTCAGTTTAATCTTTTTTCCTTGGGTCGAAGATATTTTTTGAGATCATGAATTTTTTATATTTTGTAAAATTGAGTATCCTCGTTACATAATTTATATTGTGTAATTTTATTTTACTTTGCTAAAATGTATTTGTTATTATATTCTGTCTTTTCATCAAGCAAAAAAATTTTTGACATTGGACAAAATATAATTTTTACGTTTTGGAACTTATTTATTTTTATTTATTTTTTCTGAAATGTAATTTGCTCAAGAAAAAAGTGTAGTTTTATTGGCAGAATTCGTTCGTCCCATAAGACGTAGTTTTTTATTCTTAGCATTATTCAGTAAATGTTTCTATAAGATGTAGTTGTTGATTCTCATCATTATTCACTAAACATTGTTTTTTATGTTGAACAGACTGATATAAGCTACACTATATAGTTTATATATGAGGGATCTATTTTAATGTTACTGATCTCAAGATATTTTTTATTTCCTATTCATTCTTTTGTAGTTTATTTCCTATTCTCACTGGGCTATTTTTCCCTGTTGGAACCCTTGGCCTTATAGCGTCTTACTTTTCCAACTAAGGTTGTAGATTGGCTAATGCTATAATTACGTGTGTGTGTGTGTGTGTGTGTGGCCTTATAGCATCGTGTTTTTCGATTTAG
>NC_090725.1:105821063-105823563 GCF_036898095.1 Palaemon carinicauda | reverse complement strand
AAAAGTAGGATTAATAACACCATCTCTAGATATACGAAATGTTAAAAAACTACACATTTTCGTTACAATAATCCTTCATAATCATACACTTCTTTTAAATATTTTGAATAATTAAATAATAATATATGATGAAAAAGTAAATATAAAATGAGGAAAAATGTTAAAATGAGAGTAAAAAATATGTTTTAAGAATATACCACTCAAAACAATCTTCCAATCGCAGCCAAAAAAAAAAAAATCTCTAAAAGATTTTATATTTATTGTCCACAGCCCTCAATATCAAACCAAACAATCAATTTCAATTGGAACATCCGTGCCAAGCAAAAAGGATAGTCTACACAACAGATGCCACTGTCCATTGCCAAAACAAATTGTCCTTCAAATACTGCAACATTAGACAAAGGGTTCACAGCGGTATGCTCTCTTGTTTCTCCCTACAACGTTGCTTTCAAAGCTGAAAGAACGACAAACGTTTTAGGGAATCACTGAGATGTTATACAGGAGAGGATAAACGTTGCCTCGGATTTCACGTATCTGGGTAAGGAATTCAATAGGTTGAATGTCATCCAATGGAAAAGATATCTGTGAATACAAGTCCGGATTTCTGTAAACGATTGCTTCAAATTATTCTTTGGAACCGGATCTCATTTTTTTTTTCTGCAAATAGTACGTGATTTTGCGTGTAGGAATGCAATTTTACTCACATTACACACACACACACACACACACACACACACACACACACACACACACACACACACATATATATATATATATATATATATATATATATATATATTATATATATATATTGTATGTGTATGATAATAATAATAATAATAATAATAATAATAATAATAATAATAATAATAATAATAATAATAATAATAATGGAACAATCCTTCCCTAGTTCAAAATTAGATTTTCTAAATGATTTTATCGAGAAAACCATTTCAACAATAAGTCATTATGTAAATATCTTTTTCAATCCATTGAGCGAAGAGATTTCTTATAAAACCGTTTAACTGTCACATTTCTTTTCTAGTTTATCCGAATATATGATATTCTGAAGCACCTAAAAATAGATAAACTCTCTCTCTCTCTCTCTCTCTCTCTCTCTCTCTCTCCTCTCTCTCTCTCTCTCCTCTCTCTCTCTCTCTCTCTCCTCTCTCTCTCTCTCTCTCTTTTCTGTATATATATATATAAATATATATATATATATATATATATATATATATATGAAAGACAACTCCATATCCTTCTAAGAAAGCCTTCTCTCTCTCTCTCTCTCTCTCTCTCTCTCTCTCTCTCTCTCTCTCTCTCTCTCTCTCTCTCTCTGTATATATATATATATATATATATATATATATATATATATATATATATATATATATATATATATATATATATATATATATATATATACATACATATAAATATATATACATACATATGTATATATATATGAAAGACTTCCCCAGATACTTATAAGAAAGCCTTCTCTCTCTCTCTCTCTCTCCTCTCTCTCTCTCTCTCTCTCTCTCTCTCTCTCTCTCTCTCTCTCTCTCTCTCTCTCTAAAGCAAGCAAGCAGAAACCCAAACAAACTTGAGACTGGTGATAAGAAGCAGGATAGAGAGAGAGAGTGTGTTGAGGGTAAGGGGTGAGGGGGGGGGGAGGTGGGGGGGGGGCCCAGGGTAGATAAGGAGACTGAGCCTGAGATTGTAGTTATCTCTGGTCGTCACCCCAGCACCAGATGCATCCCCAAACCTTTAGGAGAAATATACGAGAGCCCTGAGGAACAATAAATAATCGTTTTATTATGTCAAGTCTAATGTTTATTATTACTTCCGCGAACGAAGTTGGAAGGAGGTTACGTTTCCCCCCTGTTTGTGTGTTTGTTTGTGAACAGCTTCCTGGCCACAATTTTAGTCGTAGAGTATTGAAACTTGCAGAGATTACCTGTTGTGTAAATAGCTGGAAATGCTTAAATTTTGGAAGGTCAAGGTCAAAGGTCAAGCCCGGTCATACACCATATCCAATTCACGTAAACAGCCATAGGTTTGGACATCGTTGTCACAGAAACTTCAAACTTGGTTCATAATTGAGAGAATTAAAATCCACGCTAATTAACCACATCTTAATGTCAAAGGTCAAGGTCAAGGTTGACCATAAGGTCGATAAATAAGCTGCCAGGGCAGGCTTGCTCTACCGAGTGTCCCTCTTGTTATCAATGCATACGCTCATAAAGATTATTTTCCTGGGTTAGAGAAGGATGAATTATCAAATAGAGATATGTTTTGATGCCTTTGGCGAATGGGGGAAAGTGTTCATTGGACAAATATTAAGATTTAGGTTATCACGTGTGATTATAGTTTGGAATTTTTACTTCTCAGCCAGGCTAATTACGTAAGAAATGTTTCTTTTCTCTCACTAATTATCGGAATAGTTCATTATTCGTATCATGGTAATACATTAATTATTATTATTATTATTATTATT
>NC_090725.1:105801063-105811063 GCF_036898095.1 Palaemon carinicauda | reverse complement strand
TATTTAATTGTATGAAAATCTCCGCCAATTAATACATGTTAAGGTCAAGGGTCAAGGTCAAGGTCGAGCAAAACGTCGAGAAATAAGGTGCCGCGGCGAAGGTCTGCGCTTTACTGAGTGCCCCTCCAGTTAATTTTGGTTTTGTTTTCTTAATAATGGGAATCAATTCTATTATCAAACAATAAAGCGATGTTACAGTACACCAGTATGCATATATAACTAGCACTATTAGAGTAATATTTAATAATTAAACAAAGAAAATAAAATCTAAATGACTTCCAAACCAAATGAGGAGTATCTTGGAATATCGTAAATAGGGAAAATATAGAAGGAAGATTCCGTGACCGGCGCTGGACCCAGATTAAATTTTTCGGCGGAAGGGAGGGGGGGGGGAGCAATGCAGGAAAGGGAGGTAGGGAGGAAGAGAGAGGGGGAAGGGAGGGAAGGAGGAAAATGGGGATAAGGAGGAAAAAAAGCAGCCGGCCAAAAGGAAAGTAATAGCAAAGAACCCTTGGAGGTTTTTCTATACCCGTCCAAATAAATGATCGATTTCGGTACAGCTGAAGAAATAAGCTAATTGGACATATTTTATGAGAGAGAGAGAGAGAGAGAGAGAGAGAGAGAGAGAGAGAGAGAGAGAGAGAGAGAGAGAGAGAGAGAGGAAATAATCTTATTGGAAAATGGAGAAGATGCTTTAGCTCATTATTTTCTTTTATTTTTGTTCGTCTTTTATATTTCTTTTTAAGATTTTCTTCCAGTTAATTATCTTAGAGAGAGAGAGAGAGAGAGAGAGAGAGAGAGAGAGAGAGAGAGAGAGAGAGAGAGAGAGAGAGAGAGAGAGAGAGAGAGAAAATATTCTTTAAATGTTATAAAAATATACCGCCATTTGTACTGCTTTATATATATATATATATATATATATATATATATATATATATATATATATATATATATATATATATATTATATATATATACACACAGAGCCTTACCTTATTGCCTTATTTTTTGTTTGGGTTCCCCCAGGTCCCTCAGTGTGAGGCACCTCGTATATCCACCAGAGAGTTGCTAATGCATCTTCCGGTGTATTTTGCATCTTCCAGTCTTGGATGGTCTGGGATGCATCTTAGGTATTTATCGAGCTTATTCTTAAACACATCTACGCTCATTCCTGATATGTTTCTTAGATGAGCTGGCAGCACATTAAATAGTCGCTGCATTATCGATGCTGGTGCGTAGTGGATTAATGTCCTGTGCGCCTTTCTTAGTTTACCTGGTATATTTTTTGGCACTATTAATCTACCTCGGCTTGCTCTTTCTGATATTTTTAGCTCCATGATGTTTTCAGTAATTCCTTCTATTTGCTTCCATGCTTGTATTATCATGTAGCGTTCTCTTCTCCTTTCTAGACTGTATAGTTTTAAAAATTTCAGTCTTTCCCAGTAGTCAAGGTCCTTAACTTCTTCTATTCTAGCAGTATAGGACCTTTGTACACTCTCTATTTGCGCAATATCCTTTTGGTAGTGTGAGTACCAAATCACATTGCAGTACTCGAGTGTACTACGTACATAAGTTTTGTAAAGCATAATCATGTGTTCAGCTTTCCTTGTTTTAAAGTGTCTGAATAACATTCCCATTTTTGCTTTACATTTAGCCAACAGTGTTGCTATTTGGTCATTGCATAACATATTCCTATTTAACATCACACCAAGGTCTTTAATTGCTTCCTTGTTTGTGATTGTCTCATTATTAGGTCCCTTGTATGCATATACCATTCCTTCTCTGTTTCCATAATTTATTGATTCGAATTTATCGGAGTTAAATACCATCCTATTTATCTCCGCCCATTCATATATTTTGTTTAGATCTCTTTGTAGTGAGTTCCTATCTTCATCACAAGTAATTCCTCTACTTATTCTTGTGTCATCGGCGAAACTTCTCACTACGGAGCTTTCAACATCACAGTCTATGTCTGAGATCATAATAACAAACAGCAGTGCAGCTAATACCGTACCTTGTGGCACACCAGATATTACCAGGGCTTCATCTGATTTCTCGTCATTTGCAACCACTATCTGTTTTCTGTTTTGCAGGAATTCTTTTACCCATTTTCCTATCTTTCCCACAATATTATGCTTTCTCATTTTTTTCTCCAATATGTTATGGTCTACCTTGTCAAAGGCTTTTGCAAAATCTAGATAGAATCACATCTGTGTCTTTTTTATCTATCATATTTTGTATATGTTTTCATAGTGTGCTATCAGTTGGGTCTGTGTACTTTTTCCAGGCACGAAACCGTGTTGACCCATATTAAACAAATTATTTTTAAGTAAATGGTTCATTATTTTCTTTTTTATTACCCTCTCATACACTTTCATAATATGTGATGTTAGACTAACAGGTCTATAATTGCTTGCCTCTAGTCTTGATCCACTTTTGAAGATAGAGGTTATATAAGCTAATTTGTGTTTAACATATATCTCGCTCATATCTACACTTTGTCTTAGCAGTATTACAAGCGGCTTAGCGATGGTGTTTGCAGTTTTTTTTTTAACAAAATCGCTGGAACTCCATCTGGTCCGGCTGCCGATCCATTTTAATTTCGTTTATAGCCGTGACAATATCTGCTTCATTAATATCTATATCCGTTAGATATTCAACATTTTCTTCTCTCATTTCTGTTTCATTATTCTCATTCGCAGAGAGAGAGAGAGAGAGAGAGAGAGAGAGAGAGAGAGAGAGAGAGAGAGAGTGTACTTCAAATGTTATAAAAAATATTGATGTACTGTAATATTACTTTATTGTTCGACAAAAGTATTAATTCCCATCATTAAGAAAACGAAACCAAAATTAAATTGAGGGTCACTCAGGAAGCTTATTTCTCATCTTAGTTGCTCGACCTTGACCAAGACATTTGACCTACACATTTATTAATTGGTGTGGGTTTTCATACTCTCAAATATAAACTAAGTTTGAATTGTCTGTGACAACGATGTCCAAAATTAGGGCTGATTGAGTGAATTCGACATTTTGGTTGACCGTGATTGTGGCCAGGAAGCTGTTCATAAACACACACACACACAAACATACAAACAAGGGCGAAAATATAACCTTCACCTAACTTCGTTGGCGGAAGTAATAACCCATATATTAAAGTTAATATATCTGTCCCATCTAAGATTACAAAATTCTAAACATTATTCTTCATTGGCCTCGTGTGTGTGCTGAATGAAATTCAGTCGTCATCAATCCAATTCCAGTAGCCTAATATACGGTATTAAAATAATGTTAAACACGGCGTTTCAATCCCGTAGATTAAACACATACTTGGAGGTGGTGGTGGTGGTGGTGGTGTGTGTGAGAGAGAGAGAGAGAGAGAGAGAGAGAGAGAGAGAGAGAGAGAGAGAGAGAGAGAGGGGGGATGTCTTTAATGCAGGTCTATCAAATAAAATCTTGCTGAGAAAAATAACATAGAGGTTTAAATAGAAAATATTTGTTTTGAAGGAATTGATCTGTCTTAGTTTTAATAAATTTTGATTCCTTCATATCTTACGAAGAATAAATATTCATAACTACATTCTCTCTCTCTCTCTCTCTCTCTCTCTCTCTCTCTCTCTCTCTCTCTCATATATCTCTCTCTCATATATATATATAACGGATTTTGAGCGAAGCGAAAAATCTATTTTTGGGTGAGATGGCCATGTCGTCCTGATGGAAGTTCCTATAGGGTAGCTTCCTAGGGTATATTACAACTACGGCGATATTCCCAGAGAATTTACCTTAAGGTACCAGAATTCTAACTCCTGGAGCGAGTATCCCTCGTGAAAGGGATATCGCGACATATCAGAGGACGTATTCTAGACACGTCACATGGCAATCTACATCCTGGACAGAGATTTCGTCTCGTAGGAGGTGATTGGCGAGATACGAATTCGGGAAAGAAAAAGGGGAGCCGCTCCCAAGGCTTCCCTATCCCCCGATTCGTATGCGTGCCTGGCGCCAATCCTGGCGCCATCTGTATTCCTTGTAGCGTACACGAGGTGCTACAGATACTGTATGTAGGGATGGGTCCTACAGCCCTTTCTTAGAAAGGCAAGGGCGGGTCCATCAGGACGACATGGCCATCTCACCCAAAAATAGATTTTTCGCTTCGCTCAAAATCCGTTTTTTGGGCTCAAGCCATGTCGTCCTGATGGAAGTGTACCAGAGCATTACTGTATCTGTGGATTCTCAGAACGTGCCGTACTCCCCGGAGGTAATTTTTTCCCGGTCGACTAGACCTAGAGACCTAAGATGTTACCGTTATACATCTTTTCAACTAACTATAAACTATGTTAGAGCTTCCTGCCCCCTACAGGGAAGAGTCCTACTAGACTCTGGAAAAGTCTCGAAGAGTACATATATCTATGTATGAATACCAGGCAAGCTAATATAGTGGTCTCGCCCTATATTAAGTAAAGCATAGTTTGTAAAGAACCACTGCGTCAATATGAAATATCGACCAGTTCTCCGCACAATACTTGTATTGGACAAAGGTTTTATATCCGCATAGGAGGAAAACCAATGCAACATAGCTTGCATAAAGGAACAATTCTATTAGAATTATCCCAGATAAGGTACATAGAATGAATGCTCAATTATACCAATAAATTGACACAGGTGAAGGAGACGCAAGGTTCTCAAGAACCAGATTATTGACAGGCAATAAATAGACAGGTTAACCACAATTATATATATATACATAAGAAGAGGATAACCCAAAACTTTAAGCATAAGTATGATAGTAAACAGAGCTTGTTTGTCTGAAAGAAAAAACATTAGATGCCACTTTTAAGATACCGAGGTATCAAAGTCATAAAAGCCTGTATTACAAATCAATGACATTAGCGTTAGAAACGCTCGGCACACATGTCTGCACTTATGCTAGGTTCACCTTCGGAAATGGAACAGTCTGGATGGGCAACACAGTGCCCTCACTTAGTTTGTAGTACAGTATGTAACTACACACTCACCCTGGAATTAATCGTCCCAATTAAGACCACTGTTCCTCGCAGAGTTAAACAGTAGGGTTAACACCGCGACCCACTGCTACCACAGATCTCTTTTAGTTCCTCTACTTGCTTCGCATAGTGGCGAAAGAACACTCTGGAAGACTTCCAGCCAGTGTATGAACGGAGATGTTCAAAATCCATACAATTAAAGAAATTTAAGAATGAGGCAACTTTCCTCGGATCGTGACCTGCGGGTGTATTGTCAGGATCCGCTCTGCGAATAAAATATGTGATTTTCGCTCTGAGTTGATTCAGAGATAAATTTGAGCCTGATGTTTCTCCCCTGAATAGTTGACCACCCTTGAAGTCTGAAGTTCTATGAAGATAGACCTTTAGGCATTCTACTGGACATAGAGATGCATCTTCTTTCAGAGGGCAGATTCTCCAGGGACCCCACCTGTTGGTGGGTAACTCATTCTTGGCGAGAAACGTAGGATCCGGAAACAGGTTCAGTTCTCCCCCATCCAGGAACTGAACACGACCTGCCTCTCTCGAGAGGCTACAATCTCACTAACCCTGGCCCCGGACGCGAGTGCAAAATAGGAAAATAACTTTTTTTTTTTTTGTGTGTCAAATCCTTTAACGCACACCCTTCATTGCTCAACAGAGAAGCGAAATGAAGAACTTGTCTAAAGACCATGAAATGGGCTTTGGAGGTGCTGAAGGTCTGAGCCTAGCACAGGCTTTTGGGACTTTATTAAAGATCTCGTTACCTAGGTCGACCTGGAAGGCATATAGAATGGGTCTTGTCAAAGCAGACTTACACGCTGAAATCGTGTTCGCTGCCAACCCTTGACCATGGAGGTGGAGAAGAAAGATAAGCAGAAGTCTGTCAAGATCTCCTGCGGATTCTTCACCTTGACAAAAGGCCACCCATTTTCTCCAAGATGACTCATATTGCCTTCTAGTAGATTTGCACTTATATTCCTCAAGGAAGTCTATACTGGCTTTCGAAATCCCGAAACGCTTTCTCACCGTTAGGGAGAGAAAATCATGAGCTGCAGGGTCCGGGTTTTCTGTAGTGAAGCGCAGACAGTTGACTTCTGGACTCGCTGGGTCAGAACTGGATCTGGTAGTGGTACAAACTTCAGCTACAGTTCCAATGCCAGGAGGAACCACACGCTGTTCGGCCACTTGTGGGCCACTATTGCCGCTACCCTTTGAAGGATCTCAGTTTGTTGAGGACCTTCAACAGAAGGTTGTGAGGAAGGAACAGATAAATCTTGGACCATCTGTTCCAGTCGAGGGACATCGCGTCCACTGCTTCCGCTAAGGGGTCCTCGTACGGGGCACGTACAGGGGCAACTTCTTGTTGTCTTTCGTCGCAAAGAGGTCTATCTGCAGTTCTGGGACTGATTCAGAATGAAGGAGAATGATCCTGCGTCTAAGGACCATTCCGACTCTATCGGTGTGAACCTGGATAGAGCGTCCGCTGTCACATTGCGGACTCCTTGAAGGTGAACTGCCGACAGGTACCACTTCTTCTTTTCCGCCAATCGGAAGACGGCCAACATCACCTGGTTGAGAGGTGGTGACCTCGATCCTTGTCGATTCAAGTATCTCACAACTACCTCGCTGTCTATCACCACCTTATGTGGATCGAGTGACGCGGGGAGACTTTCTTTAAGGTAAGGAGCACTGCCCTAGCTTCTAGAAAGTTTTATGTGAAAGGTCTTGAATAGCCTGGACCAAGTCCCCTGGACTTTTTTCCGATGAGAGTGACCTCCCCATCCCTCCTTCGAGGCGTCTGAGTGAATCGTCACCGACGGGGGAGGTGGCTGAAGAAGAACCGACTTCTTTAGATGTCTGGCTTGGGACCAAGGCCTGAGAAGAGTACTTAGCCGAAGCGGCTGGTCTTCTCAGATCTCTTCACGCGTTTGATGCATAACTTCTCCAAACTCCGATTGCATCATTTAGCTGTGCTCTTAGCACTGGGTCTGTCACCGAAGCAAACTGGAGAGAGCGCAGTACTCTCTCCTGCTCGTGTCTTGATATCCTTTCGGAATCTTGAAGTCTCTTGACAGAACCCGCTATCTCCTTCCTTTTCTTCGCCGGGGTGGAGAAACGGTGTGACAAAAGGTCCCAGTGGATTCCCAGCCACTGGAACTTTTGAGATGGAGAAAGTCGAGACTTTTTCTGTTGATCTTGAAGCCTAGGTACTCTAGAAACTGGATCACTTGACTGGAAGCTTGCAAGCATTCTGTCTCGGATGCTGCCCACACCAACCAGTCGTCCAGGTAGGCTACTACCTGAATTCCCTTTAGGCGTAATTGTTTGAGAGCTACGCTCGCAAGCTTCGTAAAAATCCTTGGGGCTATGTTTAGCCCGAATGGTATGGCTCCGAAGGCGTATAGTCTTCGTTGTAGCCTGAACCCTAGGTAGGGGGAGAGTCGATGGCTAATTGGAATGTGCCAATAGGCGTCTGACAAGTCTATAGAGACGGAATATGCCCTCTTGGGCAGTAAGGTCCTTATGTGTTGCAGTGTTAGCATTTTGAATTTGCAATTCACTATGAACTTGTTGAGTGGCGACAAGTCCAGAATGACTGAGCTTTTCCGAGTCTTTCTTGGGAACACAAAACAGCCTCCCTTAGAAATTGATGGGCTTCACCCTTCGGATCACCTTTTTTCTCCAACAGTTCTTGAACGTACTCCTCCATAACGGGGGTGGAGTGTTGGAAAAACCGAAGGCACGGGGGTGGAGTGCTGTACCAGCTCCCGCCCAGTCCATTCTTGAGTAGGCTGTGGGCCCAGGGATCGAAGGTCCACCGATCCCGAAATTTCAGAAGTCTCCCTCCTACCGGTATCACCTCACTTGGACTGCCGTCCTGAGGTCTTGCCTTCCTGACCACGACCACCCCTGAATCCCCTTCCCCTTGAGGGGCGTCTAGACGAGCCTCTGGCTGCTCCTCTAGGCTTTGCTCGAAAGGAAGTAGACTGCCCTTCGAACGCTGGGGTGAATGCCGTGGACTGTGTCGACACGGCCTGGGGTACCCACTGAAAGGTGGTCGGGGTTTGTGCCACGATCTGGGGCACTGGGGGCAATGGCAATTGCAGTTGCTGTCTAAGAGGTTTGGCTGGCCGAGACGGTAGCCTAGTCCTCATAGTCTTCCTCTTTGGTTGAGGACCCTCATCCGGGGAAGACTTTCTTTTGATAGCCAGGCCCCACTTCTGGAGAAGGTTTCTATTCTCCAAGGCGGCCTTATCAACAACTTCTTTGACCAAGTCGGTAGGGAAAAGGTCTTTTCCCCCAAATGTTGGAGGAGATTAGTTTCTTTGGCTCGTGCCTCACCGTAGCCGAGGTAAACACGAACTCCCTACAAGCTCTCCTTGCCTTGACGAAGCCATAAAGGTCCTTCGTCACTGTGGCCAGATGAGGCTTGGCCACTACCATGAACATTTCATGGACCTTGGGGTCATTTGCCATCGTCTCGAGAGTAGTCTGAAGAGACATTGAGGCAGTCAGTCTTTCTTTTGTATCGAACTCACTTCGCAAAAGAAAGTCAGACAGCTTAGGGAGGTCCTTGCCGAACTGACGTCCGGCAATATCAGCCTCCAACTTTCCCACTGAGAACGTAAGATGGACGTCCTTCCAGTCTTTGTGGTCCATAGGCAGGGGCAGCGACAAGGGTTTACACTCCTCTAGGGAGGGGCAAGACTTGCCGGCCTCGATTGCTTTTAGTACAGCCAGAAACCCTTTCTGTAAAAAGGGGAAGGCTCTAGTAGGCGAGGACACAAAGGAGGGGAGCTTCCTATTCAATGCGGCTACCTTTGAGTTAGAGAAGCCCCTCTCTTTCATCGAGGATGAAAGTAGAGCTTGAGCCTTAGCATGGTCCATCACTATGACCTCCTTCGGCTCTGTCTCCTCCTTTGAAGCTGGTTCCTTCCTCAGCCGGACATAACAGTCCGGATATGATGCCTTGCTGGGCCAGAATTCCACCTCCTCCAGGGGAACTGAGCCCAGCTTATCCGAGATGACGATCTTTCCAGTCGTCATCGGCATGTGCTCAGCATACCTCCATGGGTTAGCATCTGAGCACAAGGGAAGGTCTTTCACATTGAGCTTTTTCTGGGGCCCATGTGATTCTGCAAGGCACTGCATTCGCAGTTCCATTGCAGCCGCCTTCTCCTGATTCTCCTTCTGCATTTGTTGGATCATTCCAACAATAGAAGAGAGGGCCTGTCCCAGCTCTACTTGGAGACCGGCCGATGTAGAGGGGCTTGAAACTTCATCCTGGGCTTCTGCCAGGAGGTCTTCCTCCTGACACCCGTCCACATCAGACATCCTGTCATCTAGCTGGATGTCTTGCATCGCGACCGCGACTTCAGCATCCACCTGGATCTGAACTTAGGGGATCTCCTCTTGAGGCTGGGAAATCACTGCATCAGCTGATGCCTTAGGGAAAGGATACGCCCTCATCTTCTCACTTGGAAGATAAGGGCCAGAAGTGTTCTTTTGGAAGCCCCTTACCCAGGTACGAAGCTTCTTCCTAGCTATTTAAATGTCTCAGTAATCAGGTTAGTGCACACAGTACATACCTGAGGGTCCCAATACCGGAGATCATCCTTGGAGACAGCGTATGCTGCGTGTCTCCTACAAAACTCATGTCCGCAGAGGTTCTTGCTGCTGACATTGCAGAAAGCACTTCCTCACTTCGGAGTGTCCTTCTGTAAAGAGAAAAAATTTCCATGAGTATCAAGTGAACTATGTATCACTGGATATGCATAGTATAGCATAACAATTCAGAAAGGAAAGACACACACTTGTGTTTCCCTCACAACCCATTGTTGCAGCCTTCCAGATAATAAAATCAAAATGGTTTATCTCTTCTAGAGTAACCAATGCAAGGTTTCCAGAGGAAACAGGTGGAGCTCACACCTAAGCAATGATTTTAAAATCCTGGATAATAGACAGGGAAGAACTCGGCTTCCTATCTGTAGGGCAACAGCA